>NC_136506.1:26026666-26044166 GCF_053919585.1 Euprymna scolopes
ATATTCTACAGACCTTTCAACTACCGACTACCACTTTTCCAAGCATCTCCACGACTTTCTACATGAGTAATGCTTTAAAAACCTAAGCGATATTAAAAACGCCTTCAGCGACTTCCTCGCTACCAGAACGCAAGATTTGTGCGTTACTAGCAAATTTTTTTTTTGTATGTTGGCAAAAGTGTATTCATTCTGATGGTGCTTATTTCGATTAATAAATTTTTGTTTGAGCTATGTTTATCTGAATTTGTTAAAAACCGCAACAAGTTTCTTGTCAACCCGATATAAAGTTATATTAGTGTTGGGACGATTAATCGGAATCGGAAAAATTTGTGCTCATTTTCCGATGCCGAAAACGATTCTTTCAACTATCTTTTCTATTTGATTTTGCTTAAAGCAAAATTTTCCATTGTTGGTAGCAATGGTAAAATAATAAGTATTGATTGATTTTTAACTGTAAAGCGAAAATCTATAAATCACCCCCGCCCTGCAAGCGCATTTTTACATATGAGAAAATATCTGTACATTTAACGTGTGTTTTTACAGTAATCTGGATTAAATAACTCTATTGTTAAACATTTAGAGATTAATAAAATATCGGAATCCGTAATTGTATTGGAATCGAGAAAAATATTGAAATTGTTCCATCACTAATACACACAAGCACACAAACACACAAACACACATATATATATATATATATATATATATATATATATATATATATATATATATATATATATATACACGCACATAACATACATATATTAACGCACACATACATGAACAAGCATGCGCACACATCTAAAAAAGAAAATGCGTACACACATATACGTTTCTCTGTGTGTGTGTGTGTGTGTGTGTGTGTGCGCGCGCACGCGTTTGTGTTTGCGCGCTCGCGCGTGTGTGCGCGCCTTGGGTTAAATGAGGAAGACAATATGAGAGAAATGAAGCAGCCATTTCGATTCTTATTTATGTTTTTATGTTATGATTCTAGATAATAGCGGAAAGAAAATATCCTGTTTTGCTTCCTCTATTTTTTGTCATTTCTTATTTCGAGATCCGTTGTGTTTTTTTTTTCTTTTAATGTGAAAACTTGATTAGCATATCTTTTGTGCAAAGCAGAGATAAGAAAGTACACAGACACGTTGGACAGAGTGTAAATGTATGTCAGGATCAACTTACTCTTTGTTTTGGACGCAAATCTAACAAAGATTTTACATTAGTACATCGTGGCGTTCTCAAATAAGAGTGACGTACTCAAATAAGGGTGGCGTACTCAAATAAGGGTGGCGTACTCACATAAGAGTGACGTACTCAAATAAGGGTGGCATACTCAAATAAGAGTGACGTACTCAAATAAGGGTGACGTACTCAAATAAGAGTAACGTACTCAAATAAGGGTGGCATACTCAAATAAGGGTGGCGTACTCAAATAAGGGTGACGTACTCAAATAAGAGTAACGTACTCAAATAAGGGTGGCATACTCAAATAAGAGTGACGTACTCAAATAAGGGTGACGTACTCAAATAAGAGTAACGTACTCAAATAAGGGTGGCATACTCAAATAAGGGTGGCGTACTCAAATAAGAGTGACGTACTCAAATAAGGGTGGCGTACTCACATAAGAGTGACGTACTCAAATAAGGGTGGCGTACTCACATAAGTGTGACGTACTCAAATAAGAGTGACGTACTCAAATAAGGGTGGCGTACTCACATAAGTGTGACGTACTCAAATAAGAGTGACGTACTCAAATAAGGGTGGCGTACTCACATAAGGGTGACGTACTCAAATAAGAGTGACGTACTCAAATAAGGGTGGCGTACTCACATAAGTGTGACGTACTCAAATAAGAGTGACGTACTCAAATAAGGGTGGCGTACTCACATAAGTGTGACGTACTCAAATAAGAGTGACGTACTCAAATAAGAGTGACGTACTCAAATAAGGGTGACGTACTCAAATAAGAGTGTTAAATTAAAACATACATAAACTTCCAAACTTTTTTGTATATGCACTTTTATTGATAGTACACATATAAAACTACAGTCTCTTTCGAAGTAATCTCCTCCGGATGCAATGCACTTGTTGTACTCTTCCACCAATTTCTGAAAGGCCCCAATGGAAGTCCTCGTGAGCGTGTCAAAGATCCTCGTTGCAGCCTCTTTCAGCTCATCAATTGTCTCATAACGGCAGCCTCTAAGGTTTTCCTTGAGCTTAGGGAATAACCAAGAGTCACAGGGAGCAAAGACTGGGATATAGGAAGGCGGAAGAAGTGTCTTAATGTGCACTTTCGTCAAATAGTCTGTGACACGGATAGAGTTGTGAACTGGTGCATTGTCCTAGTGGAAATGCCACTGACCAGATTTGAAGAGTGCTGGTCTCTTCCGATGGAATCTCTTCCTGAGTTCCCTTAAACCCTTAACATAATATTCCTTGTTGACTGCCTGTCCAGTAGGAACCCAGCGCATGTAGATCATACCCGTGCTGTTAAAAAATAGGATCATCATAAGTTTCTGGGTGGATTTACTCAGGCCGTCTTAGATCTGGAAGAGCCGGAACTGTCTCTTGGTCTCTGGATCATAGCAGTAGATCAAGCTTTCATTGCAGATCACCAGACCATCAATAACTGGGGGATTTGAATTGATCAACTCGACCATGTCACTGCTGATCTTCTCTGAGCACTCTTGGAGCAAACGCAGAAATCTTCCGCATCTTCAGTACCTCGCGAATAATTATGTATACAGTTCTCACACTAACATCCAACTGTGTACTTATTTCTATATAGACACACGACGTTCCTTATCCATGAATTTTTTATTTGGCCAATTAACGCCTTACTCCTCCCAAGCCTCTCATCATCCCTCACAGATCCCCCACCCTCCTTGAATCTCTGATGCCACTCAAAAACTGATGCTCGATTCATGCATGATGGCTCAAAAGCAGTCGGAAGTATTCCATACGTTTTTGTGCCATTTTTACCAAGAGTAAAACAAAATTTTATTGGATATCGTTCTTCTAAAGTGTCCTTACGGCCAGATTGCATTTTTAGAAATTCACCAGCTGTGACAATCAGGCTTTAGTAGAGTGTATTCCAATTTCTGCTGCAGCTAGTCATTTGAACCTGAAATCATAAGAAATTGGTTAGTTATAAGATGTATAGCAATAAATACTGAATTTTCAAAAGTCTACGGTAATTTTAAATGCCTGCATAAAAAAAATCTGGAAACTTATTGAAGGCAGATAGTGAACCAGTGGATGGCCATACGAGTATCTTAACCTCATAGCCATGGTGTTTATAATAGTAATAACTAAGGCTGCGACTACAGAATATTCTTTTCATTCTTTTGACTCTCGGGTATATATCCGACACAGTTAGACACACTTAATCAACCAAGAACCACATCGGGTTAGGGTTAGGGTTAGGGTTAGTGTTAGGGTTGTGTGCATATATATATATATGTGTATATATATATGTATATATATGTGTATATATATGTATATATATGTATATATATATGTATATATATATGTATATATATATATATGTATATATATATGTATATATATGTGTATATATATGTATATATATATATATTTATGTGTATATATATGTATATATATATATATATGTGTGTATATATATATGTATATATATATATATATATATGTCTGTTAAATGAGTCTAAGTTGCAAATGTTTTACAGGGAAAAATCCATAAATTGGAGCTCAGTCGAGAACGTACCATGAAAATGATGAACGACAGAATGGAGAAAGACTAGTAACCTATATTCTATGAGAAAGAGGAACCTTAGACTCAGACTTAGGAACTCCTGCATCCTGCGACGCATTAGGCAGTCAAGGTATGCCATTGTTTTCGATCTGAAGCCAGATCCACAGTTCCTCCAGTTTTTGCCCATTGCAATCAAATCTCTCAATTGTTCGTTTTCAGTTACTTTTTGGTCTTCCTTTTCTTTTTTTCATCAGGAGTTTATTGGAGCAGTTGGTTGGTAATTCTCACATAAGTACAGCTGTGACAACAGCATATTCTTTTCATTCTTTTGACTCTCGGGTATATATCCGACACAGTTAGACACACTTAATCAACCGAGAACCACATCCGTCTATAAAAAAAAACATATAAAACATTAACGGATATATACACAAGAGTCAAAACAATGAAAAGAATATGCTGTTGTCACAGCCCTAGTGATAAGACTCCAATATTATTTCTGATTCAGATACAATTATGTATCCTGTTCTAAATTTCCGATTTCGATTCTGTAAAAATCTCTAAATAAAAAAAAATCAAAGAGCTCTATAGTTCTATTTTTTTTTTAATTTCAGATCACAAAAAAAAAAAACATGTAATATGTGCATATATATTCACAAACGCTTGAATGGATAGCAATCTATATATTTTAGTTTTGCTAAATATTTATCATCTTATCTTTACTACATGTGATAGAAATTAGCATTTTAATAATAATAATAATAATAATAATAATAATAATAATAATAATAATAATAATAATAGTAATAATAATAAAACAATAAAAAATTCGTTTTTGGTGTATCGGAAAATAGACAGGAGTTTCTTTCGATTCTAATACCCGAAAAGGTTTCGATTTTCCGATTTCTGATAAATCGTAGGTTCTTTGATAAGACAGGGGCGCGTTCAAAATAAATATTTCTGTTTAGAGCACAGTTGAACAATGATACTTGACTTTTGCATTTTAAAATTTTATTCAGGCAATTTTATAATTTCTTTTTATACAATTAACAATAGGTTCTCTACAGGGCAATGCAGACTAAAATGTATTGTGGACTAAGTCAGTGTGGGGAGGTATGTGAAGCTTCCTCCCGGTGAGTCCACCAGTAGAACAATCGATCATTCGATTTTATTGGAACATGGTCGATTTCACTGAATTAGATTAAAGTAAAAATATTGGAAGTGCAGAACATTCGTTGATTCTTATTTAATCTCGGGCAACGTCTGGCCTTTCTGCAAGTATATATATATATATATATATATATATATATATATATATATATATATATATATATATATGTGTGTGTGTGTGTGTGTGTGTGTGAATTCCTTCCTCAAATTTTCCGAAACGGCTAAGCCTATCTTTTTCAAATTTCACGCAAAAGTAATTTATATGTCTGGCAGTGTTCTAAGATATGTTTCGTACATAAATTCATCCGATAAGTATGGAAAATCGAAAAACTCCGATTTTAAAAATATTCTTTTTTCTCTTATAGATAATAAAGAATATTTACAGAGGAATATTTGACGTTACACCGGTGGAACCTTGGTCGGTTAGAGAAATGATGCTAAAATAATACATACGCAATCTGCATAAATAAAAAAAATATCATGTTTACGCGTATTGCACGACCGGGAAATGCCGGGCGCCCAGTTAGTAATATATATATATATATATATATATATATATATATATATATATATATATATATATATAAAGTAGGTATGGTATAGATAGAAAGGAGAATTAACTTGCGGTTAATTAGAAAAGAGTGAGAGAAAAAAAAACGATCAAAGAATGCAAAATAAACGATGACGCACTTAAAATTACAACTGAGACAACAAACGGAAAGGTTGACAGGTCGATTGTCCACACTTGTCTTCGTCTGCTTTTTGGCGGGAACAAAATTAAACAAAACAAAATGGCGACTGCCTTTTCAGATTTCCTTTCAGTTAACATTCATGATTGATGGAAAACAAACATTTTAAAGATTAACATCTATTTAATGGGTGGCGTTGTAATTATAGATGATGTCAAGAAATAGTTATATATTTAATGTATAAAGAAATGTCAATCAGATTTTCGAAGTTGGACCTAAGCAGCATTTTATCTGACAAATCGATATTTGATTTTTTTTTTTACTGGCTAACTATTTACGTAAGTTTTCACTATGTGTTTTTAATATAAAACAAGAAATTCCAATCGACTTAATCAATTACATATTCGATCCAGTCTGATAATTCTTTTAGCAACATACACTGCGCTTAGTTTCTTTCAAATGAAAAAAATCAAAATGACGTATAGAATAGTTCGATTCATAATTATCCAGTTCGTTTAATTAATTCATTTATTTACTTTACTTTTTTTTGACCCAAAAGAAGACAGATTGTCAGTTGTGACTTGAGGGACTACTGTTTGGTATCGTATCTAATAGGAGACTGTAGGGAGTTGGGCCATCTATTCACATTTAAACGTCTGCAGATTAGAACAGAAAGAGAAGCAGGAAACAGAGAGGGAATTTCAAAGTCTAGCAGTTCGAGGAAAGAAACTATTAGAATAGGAGGTTTTTCATGTTTTAGAGAACTCAACAGTGTAGAAGTGGAATTTTGCTACCTGTCGAGTTAGCGTATGTACGTTGAAGGGGCACACGTGTTATGAGTTTTTTCAGAGCATATTCCGTGAAGGTACTTGGAAAATAGGCAAAGGGATGCAACATTGCAGTGATAGGACAGAGGTTGGAGCTTGACTGATAGTGCGGGACCTATGAAATTTGAGACTATCTTTTAACCTTGTCTGAGAGAGACTAGTATTAGTAGTAGTAGTAGTAGTAGTAGTAGTAGTAGTAGTAGTAGTGCACCGACCTAGATATGCCAACAATACCCTTTTTTATTGTTTCTTTGAAGATTGTAAATGCTGGGTACGAGGCAGCCAAACCAGCTGCTAACATTTCCCTGCTTTTTATTGAAACAAACCGAGAACTCTTTTTAGTATCCTCCCTGTTCTCTTAAGTGCAATTGTCTGGATCTCTCTTGCACTTGGTTCACCAGGAATATTAGTTAGGTAGGACTTCAGGTTCTTCTTCATAAGCCCTGTGCCACCTATAATAACTGGTATGATTGATATCTCCCTAAGATTCCAGTTTCTTTTCATATCATACATGAGACCTTGATATTTGGTCTGTTTATCTCTTTCAGCTCTGCAAAACAAATTATAATATATATAAGAAAATCTTAACTATTTTATTTTACAAAAAATGTTCACAATATTTTACAATTAATAATAGATAATTCATAACCATTAAACCTTTAACCATTAAACCTTTAACCATTAAACTTTTAAAGAGCTTAACTAACCTTAACTAACTGCTGGGTAAAGAGAAAAGAAAATTTCCGACAGTTATTGTAGCTAGTCGAATGTCGTGAAATATTTACAATGGGGAACGACAGAGTGAAGCTCAGTCGAGCACCTGCCATGAAAATAACGATAAACCGGATAGAGGCTTGGAAACGACTCTGCTATAAGAAAGGGGCAGCAGATAGGAGGAAAAAGACATTGCCCGTCAGACTTCGATGTTGGTTTTGACCCTGTCGAGGCACGAAAGATACAAAAATAATAGGATAGTTTCGGTTTCAGATATAATAGCGTAATTTTATTTTTTTTAATTATCGATTGGAAACGAATCATTGTAAAGCTTGCTGTTTCATTTCTCTATTATTATTAGCTCGTAAACGATGTCATGCTGTGAAATTGTCATAGCGAATTCCATTGTCTGCAACAGTATCCATTACGGCAATCATTATCCTTTACATTAATAACAAAACGCATACATTACAATAAATAAGCAATAAAAAAGTAATGAAAACTAATTACATACGAAGTGTCTTTAAACGACAACATTGTTTTTATTATTTTTAAAAATCTTTATCGCCTTTCGTCCTTATCGTTCAGAAAGTAGTTCAAATCTTGAAAGAGAGAATCGCCTGAACACCAAAGAGAGTATTAAATTTCTAGTTTCGTTCCAAGGCGTGTTCTATATCTATTTGTCTCCATGTTGCGATCATTGTAACAAAATACATTGATAGCATTATCATTGCGACTGTGGCCTTCCATACTATTGCAACGGAGGCGTTTCGTTCAGACGGCCTTCATCGGATATCCGAGGACATAATCGTGGAAACCGTTATTTATTACTATATGTTTATTAATAGAAATGTATATAACAGACGATCAGGCGTACCTGCCGTTGCCCGAGGACAGTGATAACAAAAGAATAGATTTAAAAAAAAGAAAAAGAAGAAAAAAGTGCGTTTAGCCTTCCCCTTTATTCTCCTCCTCTAGAAACTGGTTCGGTGGTAGTGGTGGTTGTGGTTGTGGTGGTGGTGATGATGATGATGATGATGATGATGATGATGAACGGAAAAATGGGACGAAAAACAGCTACACGCACGATTTACGATGAGAGATGAGACTTACGGAAACACCTGCTTCCCACCGGACTACAACTTGGATGTGTTCAAGTCCAACGTTAACAAATTCCTAATGAACCGCCCCCTTAAGTAAACACTTCATCAAATATCCACACTAACGTAATGTACTTGCAACAACCCTTATCCCTGAGTGGCTTCCGGGCCTTGATAAGTGGTGATCACTGTGTAAAAAAAAACAAAAAAAAACACTTGGACATGGTTACGAATAGGACACGTAAACAGAGAAGCTGAGTCACTAATAACGGCCGCACAAAATAACGCAATTAGAGTCAACTATATCAAATCTAATTTCGACAAGATAGAAGAAAATAGCAATTGCAGAGTGTGGATAAAGAAACAAAACGATAAACCACATAAGTGAATGCAGCACAATAGCCCAAAAAGAATATAAAAATAGACATGATCGGATGGATAGGACAGTACATTGGAAGCTATTCAAAGAACTGTATCTTGAACACCCATACAAGTGATACGAGCACAAACCAGTGACATTACTTGAAATCATAAAATCCTATAAGATGTGAACGTACAAAGAGATAAATCCATCCAAGCTAGAAGACCGGATGCTAGATTAGTTAACAAGAAGAAAAATGTCCTACCAGATCGTAAATTTCGTCGTCCAACAGACCACGGGGTGAATATCAAGGAAACGGAGAAGCAAAGCAAATACACGGAACTGGCTAGGGAGCTGAAAGGGATACGGTTGGTTGTTTTTGTTTTACGGCATATCAACCCTTTTTAGGTTATTTAATGCCAAATCCAAAGATTTTGAAGAAAATTTTTTTTAATAGAATATATTTGTTGTTTCCAAGTTGATTTCTATTCAAACCATAGTTGCGACCCTAATAGGTACTACCACTCCGGGTCAGAATGGCAATTAAAGGGTGACTCCACACTCCCCAAAGCCCGCAAGCTAGGGCCTCACCACTGGATATAGTTTGAAAGGGATACGGAAGATGAAGAAAGTTAAGATAACACCAATAATAGTAGGAGTATTAGGATCAATCCCGGCAAACTTTGAATAAAAAAAAAAATGGAGAAATCGGAATCAGGGGTTGAAAAGATAGATAACAATAATGAAGCCGGCTGAAATATTAAGGAAAACACTTGAGTGCGGAGACTGATAAACGTAAGCTGCAAACGCTAAGCGGAGAATCTGTTAGGGTGGATGGGGAGACTGAGGGGAATAAGGACAAATAAGACTCTCACTGAATGAGTGTGAAGAGAACTGGGACTATAGGGAGTCCTAATGCCACGCAAATTTCAGTGATAACCAATGCGCATTGCCAACGAGACATCAATGTCAAGCAGCTGTTGTGATGATGCAAATTCACGTGCAAATGTTTTCAAAAGAAACGGAGACTACTAGAAATCTGGGGAGGTTTGTTGTCACCCAGACTCCAGGGAACACCACTGGTTGTTGTCAATGAGCAAACTCTGACGATGTCATGTCTGAGAACTCCTAGTGAGTACAAATAATAGAAAGAAAAAAAAAGAAACAGTGTAAGCAAGCAACGAAGAAAAGGAAAACGTCATCAATAGCGGACTCACCTAATTTCAGTGTTATTTTTGGAACAACTACTAATAAGATTGAAAAGAAAATAATTTTTATTTTACAAAATGGTAGTTTTTAAAATAGGGTCTCTCTCTCTCTCGCTCTCTCTCTCTCTCTATATATATATATATATATACATATATATATATATATATATATATATATATATATATATATATATATATATATATATACTAGCAAAAGTACCCGTCGTTGACTGGGTTCAAAAACAGCCTACAGAAAATGGACTCTGATTTATGAAAGTATGATGGGTTATGAAAAGGAAGGGTTGTAAAGAGATAGCTTTGAATTTGAGAGTATCAAAACCAAAGTAAAATATGATGAAAGTAAAAATAAAATAGATAAACCCCATAATTTATTATACCATACCTGTTCACACTGAAACACTTATCACAATATTCTGTGGATCTATATTCAAAAACCTGGTTAAACTTTGTGACATATTTCCATTCTATGGAAGTCAGTCGCGAACGAACACCTCATAATTTTATTATACCATATTTCTTCAAATTGAAACATGATTATCAAAGTATACTTACGCAGATAGATATGAAAAGTCTTTATTAAAGATTGTGCCTATTACCATTCTATGGAGGCCAGGCGCGAACGCAGACCCCACGATTTAATTATACCATCCCTATTTAAGTTAAAACATACTTATCAAAGTATTCTTATGTACATCTATATCAAAAAAACTTGTAAACGTTTTTTTTTTTTTTTTTTTGTTAATTTTTTATTTCCATACTTTGTGGACCAGGAGCGAACGCAGACCCCACAATTTTAATGGACCACCGTTCTGCCAGATTAAACATACCCATTCCTGTCTCGATACATTTTCTATCATTATATGTAATCAGTTTTTTAAATATAGGAGCCTATTCGTGACCAGACACACACATTCAGCTTTATATATATATATATATATATATATATATATATATATATATATATATATATATATATATATATACAAATTTACTTTTAATCCTGAATCATAAAAGTCTTCCCTTTCTAATTGCAATATTTAAATTTTGTATCCCCCAAAACATTATGATATATATATATATATATATATATATATATATATATATATATATATATATATATATATATATATGAACAAATGATTAATAAAACATGTTAAAAGACATCTTGAAAAAGAGTTAAAAACATATTTAATTTTAAAAAGGAAGCACAAGATAAGTGGATAGTCCTTAATCCGCGGAGTTTCGAAGAAATATTCTCCTTCTCACCAGAGGGCAGGAATTAGCAAAATGCGGGATCGGATTTTGCATGTAAAAGTATTTAATGAAACTACAAGTAAGTCACATATCTTACTTGGTTAAAAAAAATGGTAAGGGGAATAGGAGGTAAAAGAAAAATGATAAAAAGATTTCACATGAATGGATAGTCCAGTGAAGGGTGAAAAATTATATATATATATATATATATATATATATATATGTATATATATATATATATTAGATGCATGCATATATACGTACATATATTATACATTTCGTATTCTTTTTTTACACTTGTCTTCGACAAACAGTTAACATAATAATGTGTACTATTTTACTTCTATTGTAACGATTATGCTTCCAGGAGAAAGTCGGATGTTGCATAAATCTAAACGTTGTGAAAATAACACCCAAGGTGAGAACAGTAATCCAAAGAATCCAAATAATACGAATAACCAATCCTTATCTCGAAAAAAAATTCAGAAACACGAAATAGTCATGTTGTATATTCTGCGAGTTCTTCAACTCTTCCGCCCCCCCCCGTCCCTCCTCCGAGGAATCAAAAGCCGCAGTTCACACGTGGAGTTCAGATAAAGGCACTAGACAATCACTTAGTAAAATTTCCAACGCGAGAGACAGCGAACAATGTCTTCTCTCAGTAGCGATGGCGATAAGTGATAGCTGCGCGTGACGTCAAACGAACAGTGTTACAAGTGGCAGAAGCCGTTAGTGCTCGGATGTATGTCAATTATCGTTACCTGCCCACCCCAACCCACATTTAAAATCCGTGGGTGGGGTGTGGGTGGTCTGGCGGTGGGAGAACCTGACGGGCACATATTGAGTGCACAATCGCTCCCATACTAACACCCGCCGACACTCGACTCTTCACCTCTCACAGTCAATACTTAAGCTTCCTTTTCTCAAGTAGATAGTGTTTCGTTATATCAGGCCAAGTGCCCTTTTCAACACCATCTTACGAGCTTTATATTGTTTTATTTGCCTTATTGATGTCGGGAAGTATTATCATAAAATCAAGGTGACCCTATATTACCTTACAGTAGTATAGTGCATATATATATATATATATATATATATATATATATATATATATATATATATATATATATATATATACATATATATATACATATATATATATATATGTGTGTACATATATCTGTAGAAATATATTTTCTTATTATATATCAATCCTTATATAAAAAGCTCAATGTAATTACAGAGCAATATTGAGAATAAATGACAAAAAGCTATATTCCAAAATCCATGATGTTGGCCATCTTATAATTTATTCCTTTAATTCAGTTGACTTATATAAACCCTGACAGTATCTGTTTCGTAGCGCAAAATCAATCACTTAATTATTATATTAATCAGTGAATCTATTATGCCCTTAACTCATCAGAAGAAATAGCAACGATCAATCCGTCAAAATGAATATATATATATATATATATATATATATATATATATATCAAATAATATATATTTATAATATAAAGCTGAACGTATGTGTGTGTGTGTGTGTGTGTGCGTGCGTGTGTGTGGTCACGAATAGGCTCCTATATGGTTGACTATTTAAAACAAACTGATTACGTATAATGATAGAAATGTATCGAGGATCAGGAATGGGTATGTTTGATCTGGTAGAACGGTGATTCATAAAAATTGTGGGGTCTTCGTTCGCGCCTAGCCCCCAAAGTATGGAAATGAAAATTAAAAAAAAAAAAAAAACGTTTACAAGGGTTTTTGATATAGATGTACATCACAATACTTTGACAAGTATGTTTCAACTTAAATAGGGATGGTATAATAAAATCGTAGGGTCTGCGTTCGCGCCTGTACTCCATGGAAATATGGCATAAACTTTAATAAAGACTTTTCATATCTATTTGCGTAAGTATACTTTGATAATTATGTTTCAGTTTGAAGAAATATGGTATAATAAAATTATTCAGTGTTCGTTCGCGCCTGATCTCCATAGAATGTAAATATGTCAAAAAGTTTAACAAGATTTTTTTAAAAGGGGTGAGTGTCCACAATAACACCTTAACTGTAATCTTAATTCACATTAGCTTTTATTTATTTTTTTGAGTTGAATCATATTGTGTTGAATAAATTCACCTCATAAATTCACGTTCTTATTAAAGTGAAAGCCAAAAAAAAAAAAAGTTGGAACTTTAGACAATTCTCGACACAAATTTTACATAACTCTGTTTTTTTCTTCTCAACTTGCACGTGGCACTCTTTCAAAATTAGATAAATAGATAAATAATAAAAAATAAGAACGTTACTTGTTATCGTGGCAAAAGAAGAAAAAATCCTGCTCACGTGATTACGTGTCTTTTTAAAAAGATTTACATAACCTTTTTATTTCTATTTATATGTCTGTTTAAGCTTTTTTTGTCAATGTTATAGAAGGAATTCAGTTGATTACAGCCCTTTCTGCGTGTTCTTTACAAACCATTCAAATAAGACAGATGATGAGGGGAGGTTTTGTCATGATTTTGCCATTGCTTATGACCTCACTCAGATTGTTCCCGAACCCACCCGTTTGCCCGATACACCCGGTCAATATGCAAGCCTCTTAGACCTTTTTCTCTCAACTTCCACTGAGCTATGTTCATGTTCCGTTCATTCTCCTCTAGGATCCTCCGACCACTCCGTCGTATCAGTTAAGATAAAAACGAATTGTAAGAAGCCCCCAGACGTACCCCTCCACCGTACTGTATACCGATACTCTATGGCTGACTGGGATAGCTTCCGTATATTCATATCTGATTTACCTCTGCACTCCATGTTTAAAAAGGAAGTGTCCTCTATAGTATCAGATCTGACCGAATGGTTAATTGTAGGCATAGACCAATTCATACCATCTAAAAAATTTCAACAAAAACCTAACAGCCAGCCATGGTTCTCCCCAGAATGTGCTGCTGCTATCGCGCACAGAAACCACTTTTTCCATAGCTACCAACGTAATAGATGCACTGAAACTAAAGCTGCTTTCAGGTCTGCCAGCAACCACTGTAAAAGAGTAATAAAAAATGCAAGAGAGCTATATGCCCAGTCTGTTAAATCCAAGGTAGCTGATCAGCGGCTTGGTTCCCACCAGTTTTGGCAAATAACAAATAAGATCCTGAACAGAAGTGTGCGTTCTATCCCAACCATTATCAATGGACCAGAGGTCATTTCGTCAGCGTCAGACAAGGCCAAACTATTTGCAAAGAACTTTGCAACTAATTCTACCCTATGCGACGAAGGCCATCAACTCCCCATATTTCCTCCTATAACAGAGAACAAGCTAGGTAACATAAAAATATCCGTGCATGAGGTCGCCAAGCTAATCAAGAACCTAGATTCCAGTAAAGCAACTGGCCCTGATGGCATCCCAATTATAGTGTTAAAAAGGCTTCAACCAGAACTTGCTCCCATACTTACGAAACTATTTAAGCGCTGCCTTAAGGAGAAGTGCTTTCCGACTCCCTGGCAGACCTCCTCAGTTTGCCCTATATTTAAGAATTCAGGTGATAAGTCATCTCCCTCTCAATACAGACCTATAAGTCTCCTGTGTGTTATGAGTAAGTTGCTGGAATCCATATTAAATAGAGAAATAGTCAACCACCTCAGCAGGAATAACCTTCTTAGTGACACACAATACGGTTTCCGCTCTGCAAGATCTACCGCAGATGTACTGACGGTTATATCCCACAGGATAAGTGAATCTCTAGACAAAGGCTTCCTTTCTAGGGCAATTGCTCTTGACATATCAAAGGCCTTTGACAAGGTATGACATAAGAGTCTACTTCACAAGATTTCCAGCTACGGTATAACGGGAAATGTTTTCTCAATCATTAAATCATTTCTCTCCGATAGGCTCATAAGAGTAGTGGTCGATGGACAGAAATCGGAGGCCTGCAATATAAATGCTGGAGTCCCCCAGGGGTCAATCCTGGGCCCAACTCTCTTCCTGATCTACATCAATGACCTCCCTAAACACATACTTAAATCATTCGTTGACATCTATGCTGATGACACAACCATCTACGGCAACACATCAAAGGCTGTAAATGACAAAGTTCTCTCTGATTCTCTCTCCTCTGATCTCGAGCGCGTGGTTCAGTGGGGGAAGATGTGGCTGGTTACCTTTAATGCATCCAAAACCAAACTCCTATCCTTACATCATCAACGCTCTGATCCCCAGCTGGCAACAATTGTGATGGATGGCTCTCGTCTGGGTGAGGCTCCGTGTTTTGACAAGCTTCTGGGTTTGACCTTTACTCCTGATCTGAAATGGAACACGTACATCAAGTCTGTTGCCAAGGTCGCTGGAAAGATGGTGGGATCCTTCTACCGCTCCAGAAAATATCTCACTACTGATGCAATTCTCTATCTATATAAAAGCCAAGTACGTCCAAGGATGGAATACTGTTGCCATATCTGGGCAGGAGCTGCTAAAAACAGCCTATCCTGCCTTGACAGAGTACAAAATAGACTTCGTGGCTTAGTGGGGGATGCCCTTTTCTCTACCCTGCAACCTCTCTCCCACAGAAGAGACGTTGCGAGCCTGTCCTTGTTTTATCGTTATTTCCATGGCAGATGCTCGTCTGAACTCCAATCTCTGGTCCCCCCCTCGCCAATCTTTCACGAAAAACACCCGTCTAGCTGAATCCACTGTGAAAAATTTCCCCCACTCTATATCTGTGCCTAAATCAAAACGCGGATTCCATGAACAAAGCTTCTTTCTTAGAACTGCACGCCTGTGGAACTCTGTTCCGTCTGCCTGCTTCCCTCCGGACTACAACTTGGATGTCTTCAAGTCCAATGTTAACAAATTCCTAATGAACCGCCCCCTTAAGTAAACACTTCAGCAAATCTCCTCACTAACTTAATGTACTTGCAATAACCCTTATCCCTGAGTGGCTTCCGGGCCTTGAGAAGTGGTGATCACTGTGTAAAAAAAAAAAAAAACTTGAATCCGATGGCGCAATACTACACCGTTCAATACTTTAAAACTGAAACGAAACTGTTCTGCTTGAAAAGGGCACCATTTTCTTCTTATTCATATTTATATCGATTCTTTGCTTTAAAAAGTAATTACGTGTTTACTTTTTTAATATCCCATTTTGCTGTTTCGGATTATTTTACTAAAGTAAGTAAAGCGACATTCTTTTTCAAAACTGTTTTTGTGTCTTTGTTTTTCGATATTTTGTCGATATTATTTAGTAAGAGTGTTTAGCAGAAACGCCAACAAACGACTACCCGAAAAAAATAAATATACAAGAAATAAATGTTACCATAGTCAATAAAAGTTCAGTTCATGTTTTTTTTTGTTTTGAAATAGTTTTTAATGCTCTTTACTTGAAATAATTTCAGCGAACCGAAATTAAAACGAAATTTGAGGCGATAACTACTTAAATGAATTTTTATATAAACTACACATGCCATAATCGAATATTCCTCAAGCACAAAATAACGGAAAACATTAAATTTGTTTATAAATATTTCTTATGTTGACGGAACTCTGTTAAATTGTTAACACAGAATGCTCATGTTCCCCTTCTTCAAAATGAAAACAGGGCTCTCCATTTCAAAGTCGCTGCCAATTTGATTTTTTTAAACCGGTTCGTGAATTAAAAAGTACATTTTTTTACAAACTACTTAAAAATACAAACCAATGAACTTTTCTCCCATAAAAGTAACTTTTATTGACTATGGTAACATTTATTTCTTGTATATTTATATCATTATATATATTTATCATTTCCTCTTTGTAAGTAAACATCATTTTGTTGGTCACTCTTGGCTACGAATGGAAACAAAATTGATATAAAAAAATATATTTTCGCGAAAATTATCTTTGCTTTCATCATATTTTGCTTAGGGTAAAAATTTTGAGTATCAAAACCCATCTCTTTACAACCCCCTCCTTTCATAACTTACCATACTTTCATCAATCACAGTCCATTTTTTTGTAGGTTGTTTTCGAACTCAGTCAATGATGGGTACCTCTGTTAGCATATATATATATATATATATATATATATATATATATATACCTTAAAACACACACATATATATATAAACACACATACATATATATATATAAACACACACATATATATACACACACATATATATACAGACATATTATATATACACACACATATATATAAACATATATATATATATATATATATATATACACACATACGATGAGAACGAAAGCGATAAAAGTTTTAAAAAACTATGTTGTCGTTTAAAGACACTTTGTATGTAAATTATATTCATTACTTTTTTATTGCTTATTTATTGTAATGTTATACGTTTTGTTATTAGTGTAAAGGATAATGTTGCGAAAAATTGGGACCGTTATGTTGATTTTACACCCCATGAGATAGAAT
>NC_136506.1:26051666-26069166 GCF_053919585.1 Euprymna scolopes
TATATACATATATTTACATGCATACATATATATATATACATACATTTACATGCATACATATATATATACATACATATATTTACATACATACATATATATATACATACATATATATACATACATATATATACATACATATATATATACATACATATATATATATACATACATATATATATACATACATATACATACATACATATATAAATACACATACATACATATATATATATACACATACATACATACATACACAGACATACATATATATATACACATACATGCATGCATATATATATACATACATGCATATATATATACATACATGCAAATATATATACATACATGCATATATATATACATACATGCATATATATACATACATGCATATACATACATACATGCATATATATACATACATGCATATATATATATATATATATATATATATATATATGCATATATATATATATATATATATATACACACACATACATATATGACTTGGGTGCATTAGCTTGAACCGAAACCGAAATAAAAACTTCAGTAGAATTCTTTGTAAAAGTATTTATTAAAAAAACTAGATGACTTAAGTGCCATCAGCTATAATCGAAACCGAAACCAAAACTTATGAAGTATTTTTGGTAAAATTATTTATGACAAAAAATGGAAGTACATAACAATTAAACGACCCGAATGTAAGCGTAGCACAGAAAATCACACACACGTTATCGTATTGATATGTAGATTATTTTACTCAATAGGAGTAGTTGCACAAGTCATCATCAAAAATTTCTCTTTGAGAACAACTTGTGGTGTCATCTAGAATCTGAGTGACAATAAATCTCCTCAGAATTATTATTATTATTACTAGCGGGGGGGGGGCTTTACCCGGTCGTAAAATGCGCTTAAATATGATATTTTAATTTGTCTAAATTTCGTATATATTATTACAGAGTTGTGATTTCAAAAGTAAAATAAACAGTATTTGGATACTATTAGCCAGCATCGAAACTGAAAGGAAAACTATAGTATTCAAAGCTGGTGACGTTACCACTCTCCCAACATGACACGCATATGAACTGATTAAAAATAAACTAAAATAAACGTACAAAATGTATAACGATTTTTTCAATCTTTACCTATTTTTGGCCCCTTAAAACTATTTAAACCGGCTAAAGACCCATGAAAGAACGGTCCATAAAACAATCTATTCATTTGAGGTCCCTACCGCTGCTCTGCGACTTTTATTTTCGGAAATGATAGAGTTGTAAAATATGGAGAAAGACAGACAGACAGACATAGTGAGTTTTATAAATTAGATTATTATTATTATTATTATTATTATTATTATTATTATTATTATTGCTGCACCAGTTTCCGGAGGAAGCGAAGCAAGGGGGAAGGGAGAAAGGTTAAATGCACTTTGTTTGAAAGCTATTATTTTATTATCACTGTCCCTGCTCCAAATAAAACAACATTACAGATTTATTTTAAAACTTTTATTTTTAAAAAATCAATTCAGGTAACTTGATTATGTAGTAGAGCTGATATCTATTCAATGTAACCGCCTTCCTCAATTACCAATTACTCAATTACGGGTCCGAAATTAGGAGTATGTCTTTTCCACAAGCGCCAGTGGGAGCTCGGCGAATACTCGGCGGATGGCATAGATCAGGTTGGCTTTGGTGTTGTAGGAGGTCATGTTGGTGATTTTCTCGACATATGACCAAAAGAAGTAGTCCAGCGGATTCAGGTTGGAGAGAAGGATAGGCAACGAGAGAGGAGTACAAAGTCGTAACACTCCTTCTGAAGCTTGGATCTTTTTGGACTTGAGGCCACCGCCGCGTCCTGCTGCCACACCTAGGATTTACCAGCAGTCATCTGATTGCACCAGGGGATCACCACACTCTTCAGCACATCCAGGTACACTTTGGTGTCTATTTTGAAGCTGACTTCGAAGATGTGAGGTGGCATGATGCCCCTCCCCTCACTTGAAACCAAATCAAAGACCATAACAGTGTCCGGAAACTTTGTTTTCATCACCCTGGGCACGTCCCTGTTATTCGTGGCAATCCAGCGATGCATTTTAAAGGTGCTGACAATGGTTCTGTTGTCATAACTTGGATCGGTAGAGAGCGTGTGTTGTACAGCGGCGCATCTCCGATCTCGCCTGCTGAACATTGTGTTATTTTCAGATATGATAGCAGACTCCTATTGCTCTTGAGATTTCTACATAACTGGCCAACAAGTAGATGGTCTACAACAAAGAAAAAGAAAACCAGTCTTCATCAAAAGGAAATGGAATCATGTTGTGTTTTCGAGGGCAACAATTTTATTGCTGAACCCTGTAGTTTATTAAACAACGGTTAGTTACAGACTACATTATTTTCAATGTATGTTAGCGAAGATGATATTTCAAGGTGACCATGTTCTCGTTTATAGAGACTTTTTTTTTATTAGTAATTTTTGTCGTTAGTTACCAATATATAAATGTCTGTGTGTATGCATGTTTACAAAAACAAAATTCTCATGAGCAGTAGTCTGTTAAGATGTTAACTGGAGAATTCCATGTCTCTTCAAATACAGCACGTGGTTTCCGCGTGATAAAGCGTTAAGAAAGATATCAGTCTTTTTTTTTAATGTAGTTACGCCTTAGAATATTCATTTTTTAAGGACGCCAAAACGACATGTGTCTTTTTTTTTCATCTTTAAAATAAAAATTTATTTACTTCAAAGATATAAACAATGAAGCTTTCGACTTAATAGGCCTTTTGTCAAGTGATCTTTTTACGTTCATCGCTTTTGAATATAAAAAAAAAATGTCTCGTGATGCGTAACGATATTTTGTAAGTGTCGATATTCTTAAAATCAATAAAATTAATGAATGGATAAACCTTGTTTGTTACTTTTGATATATGCAAGACGATCTCTACATACCGTCCTCACTACTTCGTCTGCTGCTGCTACTACGTGTCAACAACACTCTTGCTGTAAGACACACCGGTTATATAGGGTGGCCCACTTAAAAATAGCCTAGAAAATGTAGTAGAGAGGAGGAATATTATTTTATTGTTTAAATTACCTGTAGTGTTCTAAAGATGCTGGAAGTGCTCCCGTTGACATCTATGTATTTCTGGGTACGTTTAACGACCTTTGCAGATACTGCGTATAAATCTTCTCTGGTGATTCTCCTGATAGCGTTGGTAATGTTCTCCTTTAGTTGGTCTAGATTGTGAGGATTATTTTCATAAACTTTTTTTTTAAAGCCCCTCAAAGATAAAAATTGCATGATGACAAGTCCGGGGGAGGTGGTGGCCATAACCGGTTACTTATTGTTCTCTCTTCCGTAAACATGTCATGAACTCGTGTCAGTGATCTGTTATACGGGTGGCATGTAGCGCCATCTTGTTGGAAAAGGAATTACATTTTGTCTTGCGGTGGCACTTGGCCGTCAAGAGAAAAATTAAAAAGATTGGGCTACTTTTAAGTGAGCTGCTTAATCTAAAAAAAAAACATTGATTAGAAAAAGATTACAGAGATCGGACTACTTTTAAGTGGACCACCTTGTATATGGTGTACTCAAAGAATGGCGACTTCTATGTCACACAGGGCAAAATAACGTATAAACAAGATATAAGTCGGGTTTCTTTTATATATTACATCCTCGATTATTCCTTTGGTAATGGAAGCAGTTGTATGCAGACGGAGTAAGAGCGGCGAGGGCGGGACCGGTCACCAAATGGCGAAGGGGTTCAATCATAGTCAAACTACTTCCGTTTCTGATGATTCTCAGTATTAGGACATACTCATTGAAAGAGGCGCGTGTAACACCAGGGAATAACCGGACCTCTGAGTGCCACTGAATGGAAAGGTTGACTATCTTTCATCTTCACGTTTTAGATATAGAATAAATATATTACTAGTTCTTTGAGACGTAGATATGTAAGAGCATGCCCACGGAACCGATCTGACTATGGGTAACAGGGCGCTTATGGCGACTATATGAAAAATTATGTCATAGTTATGTAGAAGAAAAAGGCAATAAAAAGAGAGACAGAGACGCTTAGAGAGGGTAATCACGTTAGAGATGTGAGTGACGTTACAGACGTAACGAAAAGTTACGTGTAGGGGAAGAAGTAGGAAATAAATGTCGTTGTTCAAAAACAAAAAAGGGGGGGAGAAGAGTTATTACTTGTTCTATGTTCTTTGCAGCGTACTTTGCAACAACGTGTTGGGATCTGAAATGTCTACATGAGGGTCCGTGTATCAAAGTACTACGTTACCTATGTATAACTGAGACTGCCACTTTTGAGAGTCTGATACACGGGACCCACATGTCTACATGTGGGTCCCGTGTATTAACGTACTACGTTACCTATAAATAAATGAGACTGCCACTTTTGACAGTCTGATACACGGGACCCACATGTCTACATGTGGGTCCCGTGTATTGACGTACTACGTTACCTATAAATAAATGAGACTGACACTTTTGACAGTCTGATACACGGGACCCACATGTCTACATGTGGGTCCCATGTATCGACGTACTACGTTACCTATAAATAAATGAGACTGCCACTTTTGACAGTCTGATACACGGGACCCACATGTCTACATGTGGGTCCCGTGTATCAACGTACTACGTTACCTATAAATAAATGAGACTGCCACTTTTGCCAGTCTGATACACGGGACCCACATGTCTACATGTGGGTCCCGTGTATTAACGTACTACGTTACCTATAAATAAATGAGACTGCCACTTTTGACAGTCTGATACACGGGACCCACATGTCTACATGTGGGTCCCGTGTATCGACGTACTACGTTACCTATAAATAAATGAGACTGCCACTTTTGACAGTCTGATACACGGGACCCACATGTCTACATGTGGGCCCGTGTATTAACGTACTACGTTACCTATAAATAAATGAGACTGCCACTTTTTACAGTCTGATACACGGGACCCACTACGTATATATCAGACTGCCACTTTTTCGGGGGCTGGCTACACACTATAAACCAGCTTTATGTCTTGCCGCCATGGGTGGCAGATAAAGCAATCCTACCAAGTACTTTACGTTGTAATTTACGCGCAAACTTTCATCTGACGGTTCAATGCCATTCAGTGCCTATGTATTATGCCTAAACATAGCTTGGTATATCTGAATTTTAAAATTAACTAGCTTGGCGAAAAGGTGAGCAAATGTCTAGCTTTCAACCACACAAAAAAAATCACAGTTATCTTCCTAGACTTTGATAATGTCGATGGTCAGTAATTCACAAGCGTGGTCATTTTGCGCCTTGATACCCGCAAACCTGATTAACGTGTCATTCTTACGTACAAGCAGGGTGGATCTATGTATTGCGGGTCCTTGATCTTTTACCTACTAAAAGAACATTACAATTCACAATCAACAATCGGGCCTCGTGTATTCATCAGGCATCATCCACATGCAGTACTGTTTCGCTGTATCATAGCTCATCAGGGCGGGTAGGCAGGCAATTACTTCATTATATATATATATATATATATATATATATATATATATATATATATATATATATATATATATATATATATTGATTGATTGGAGGGGGACTAACACTTGCTGCTATGGTTTCAAATGATGTGAAATAATTACAAGAAGAGACTTGATTCTGTTGTATAACCATCTAAAAAGGGGTTTATGAGTGTTAATCATTTTAATCTCAAATAGGTCACAAATCGAAAAGGGTATATTTTGTATAGCTATGCCGAGGGTGTATAATCTGTTGTGTGTGTGTGTGTGTGTGTGTGTGTGTGTGTGTGTGTGTGTGTGTGTGTGTGTGGTGATGTTATGTTACACAACTTAACTGAATGTCTGTAGTTCTTGACTATTTGGACCATATGTGATCTTATCTATCTATCTATCTATCTATATCTATTATATATCTATAAAAGTGAACGTGTCTGTCTGTTTGTCTGTCTGTATGTGTGTCTGTGTGTCTGTCTGTCTGTGTACATTTCCCTACGCAATAACTCTGTCAATTTTTAGTCTATAGACTCGAAATTTGAAATACCGGGTACTGAGATTTGGGAAAATCGATGTGACGGGTGTCAGCCAGAAATTTGGCTGTTAAGGGGTCAAATTTCAACGATTTGACCTTTAAGAACTCTACCAAACTCCTCCGACAATTTTGGGTCTAGACACTTGAAATTTTAGATATAGGTTCCTTGAACCTGGATCTAACTTAATAAAGTGATTTGAGCCCGAAACTATAAATTTTAAGGGGTCATAATAGGGGTCAAATTAAAAAAAAATTTACTCTTTTTTTTTTTTTGCTCAGCATACACCTCCAAACACCCGGGCAACGCCGGGCTGAAATGCTAGTATATATATATATATATATATATATATATATATATATATTATATTTTTCTTTTCTTTCTTTTCACTTGCTCCATGGCAGACAACACCATTTTAATGAAATTCGAAGGCAATAGTGTTAATTAATGCTTCCTTTCTTCTAGTTTGAAATATAAATGTAGTAGAACCCGGGAAGATACGATGACCCTAGGGTACGTTTTTTTTGTTTTTTTTGTTTTGAAATTACGATGTGGAATACGATATTTTTTCCGGCCCCTGGCTACGGTATTTGTCCCGCCTTACGGTGTTATCTATAATGTTATTCGATTATATACATGTGTATTATATACTGCACTGTATTTTGTCACTAATTTTTAATGCCGTATCACGGATTCTCCCTCTGTATTGCTTTTTTTTGTTCTTTTCTTCTTTCGTCTGGACGATTTTCAGTGTCTAGACTATATACCTGCACACTTTTACTCTGTATCTAATTTAACCTAATATATTCATATATATATATATATATATATATATATATATGCATATATTTTTATATATATGCATATATATATGCATATAAATATTTATATATATGCATATATATTTATATATATATGCATATATATATTTATATACATGCATATATATATTTATATACATGCATATATATATTTATATACATGCATATATATATTTATATACATGCATATATATATTTATATACATGCATATATATATGCATATATATATATATTCATATATATATGCATATATATAACCCTTATCCCTGAGTGGCTTCCGGGCCTTGATAAGTGGTGATCACTGTGTAAAATATATATATATATATATATATATATATATATATATATATATATATACTAGCAATCGGTGCCCGGCGTTGCCCAGGTGTTTTGAGGTTAATGCTGAGAAAAAAAAACGGTCAATTTTTTAAACTTTGACCCCTATTATGACTTCTTAACATTTATTGTTTAGGGATCAAGTAAAGGTAATAAGTTAGATCCATGTCCAAGGAATCTATATCTAAAATATCACGTGTTTAGACCACAAAATTGTAGGAGGAGTTTGGTAGAGTTCTCAAAGGTCAAATCATTTGATAGCGAGGCCAAATTTCGCGAATTTGGCCTTTTTTTAAAGCAGTTTGGCCTTCAAAATTTATGTTTGGCCTTTTTCTTCACCGATGAAATCTGGGGACGCAACGGAAATTTTCGGCTAAAAAATGTTGTTACTATGCACATCTATGTATTGAAATACAATTTGTGGCAAAATTTCAGGAAAAACTAATGGATGGTTCTCTCGCAATAGTCCGGACAATTCGCTAAATTATCTCGTCAAAACCTTAAATCTCGAATTTTTGTGCATTTTTTTTCGGAGGGGGGCTAATTTGGCATAATAGTGTCCATTTAATAGTATTATCTTGAAAAAATAAAAAAATAAGGAAAATTACCAAAAAAAAAAACAAACAAGAACAACAAAAGTGTGCCGTATTTTTAAAAGTTTTATTGCGTTGTTTTTATTTGCTTTTTTTATTTCATCGGTGAAGAAAAAGGCCAAACAGAAATTTGAAGGCCAAACTGCTGTAAAAAAAAGGCCAAATTCGCGAAATTTGGCCTCGCTATAAAAAAAAAAAATGGGGAAATCCCCCTACTTGAACTTTCTGTTTAATTAATAATGACTCGCTTGTAGCGTTGATTTTTTTCTTTTTTCGCTATAAAAAAATAACTACTTGATGAAATTACGTGATTTTTTCTGTAGGAAAACTTTATCCCATGACGAGTACGTACAATATATATATATTTTTTTAAATATTTCCATTTTTTAATGTCAATGGAAAACTGCACAAGTACCCAAACCCGAAATGTAAATACCACGAGTGAAGGCGCTTTTTTTTTTTTTTTGGTTTAGTTTCATAATGGCGGCCGTGATGTCGGAGGTTCGATTGTTAGATTGTAAGTTTCGTATTTTTTTAATTTGTAAATCGCAAGTTAGGAAAAAATTAAACCCTTCCAAGATGGACAATAAATCAAGCCATAATATTTTATGGTAAAGGTAAGAGCCTACGAACCATAGTTTTTTAGGAGATGTGATTATTGGATTAACCAATCAGAAATCGTCTGTGGCACACACATCTCTGTTTTTATAGATATATATATAGATAGATAGATAGATAGATATATATTCAAATATATATATTCATATATATATATATATATATATATATATATATATATATATGCATATACATATATATATATATATAGCCATCCACAGACTGTGTTCACTGTATCACAGTTCTTCAGTGCAGCTAGACTAGTACTCATCGCGAACTAGGAATCAAACCTACAACCATTAAGTTGATAATCGGCAGTTCTATCAACTAACCCATGGGACTGATGCTCACAAATGTCTATTTATATGTAATTATCATTTGACTGCCGCTTTTATAGTGCTCGATTTGTTCGTTCAATTACATATATATATACATACATATATATGCATATATATAATAATATGCTTTCTTCTTCCTTAGTTAGTCCGTACGTTACGCTTTGAAAAATACCAAATAAATTATTGCAGCGTTTCTTTATCGAAGAAAGAAGTCAGCGAAACGTTACCTAAAAAAGGGGAAGTCCGAAAAGAACAGGACAAAAAGCGAGGCTGGACTGAAGGAGTAAATTGTCTTTACAATGTAATTTTATTATTTGTATTGAACTATGTAGCACAATATTTCTTTCTGCGTATTTATTAGTACTTATTAAATTATCTTATTTGGGTTAGTTCTATATTTAAATATATAATAGACACTACATAGACATTACTTACCAGTCACCACTTATCAAGTCCCGGAGGCCACCCGAGGTAAGGGTTATTGAGTGTACAGTAATCAATGGGATAATATCGTAGTAATCGTTAGGAGTTTGTATTACTGTACACATAGATTCGAAAAAGTTGTCAAAAAACAAATTTATGACAAATAAATGTTATCAAAGGCAAGATAAGTTACTTTTCTACCAAACTGGATATATTTTTCGTGTTTTTATTCAATGTAATATGTTTATTCAGCTCGAAAACCATACAGTGTTTAGCGATGTATTGGAACATTCAAGATGACGTCTTATTCTCTCTTTAACACGGTAAGTGTGGGAAAAGATGTTATAAATAAAAAAAACCGGATAAAATACTGTTAAAAACTCGCTCAATATATGTTACCGTGATATAGGTTGACATATATTCGGTGTGTTTTTAATAGTATTTTGTATAGTTTTTTATTTATAACACCTTTTTCCATACTTCGTTGTTAAAGAGGGTGTGAGACGCCATCTTGAATTTTCGAATACATCGGTAAACACTGTATGTTTTTCGAGCTGAATAAATATGTTACATTGAATAAAAACACAAAAAATATATCCAGTTTGGCAGAAAAGTAATTTGCCTTTGATAACATTTATTTGTTATATATTTGTTTTTTGACAACTTTTTCGAATCTATGTGTACAGTAATACAAACCCATCGTTAGTAACGGAAATTTGGTGGATTGGATAAGGGGCGGTGCATCAAGAATTTGTTTATCTTGGACTTGAAATTAACCAAGTTGTAGTCAGCTGGGAAGCCGGCAAACGGAAGAGATTTCCACAGGCGTGCAGTTCTAAGAAAGAAGCTTTGTTTATGGAAAATTATTGACAGTGGTTTCAGCTAGATGGGTGTTTTTCGTGAAAGATTGGCGAGCGAAGGACCAGAGATTGGAGCTTAGACGAACGAAGCAGCGCACTGTCTTTGCGTATAATATCGTATGCGAGAAAATCAGCGGAAGCCAGAGGCTAACTGACTACCGAAAATATTAGCAGCAGTCGTTAAAGCACGTATGCAAATTGGCAATTATGCGCGCGCTGACATCACGAGAAGAAGTTGGAGAAAGAAGAAAAAGAAAAAAGGACAGCACGTAGTCAAACAAAGGAAATGATAAGATGTGTTTTGATTCTTGGGCGGTATTAGAGAAAATGCGCCGCGTGGTCGAAAAGCGTAAAAGCAAGCAACAACAAAGACACGTGTGTGAAAGAGCGTGTCGGCATACAAATTCGACGCGTGCGTAATATTTTGAAACACAGTGAAGTTGGAAATTACTGGAACAAATGCTTTCTTTATTATTCACCTAAAATGCTAAGTCGAAGTTTGGTTTTTAGCGTTCCAAATTCCCGTATGAAAAAATGAACGAATCTCTTAGTAAAATAGACTTATCTCCCTCAGCACAATGACGGACTCTTCAAAAGAACCCACCCATCTGGTACTGATCAGGCTCAGTGTTGCTTAATTTCGACGATCTATCGAGAATCGGTGTGTCCACGTGATTAGCAGAAGTTTTACGTCATGTCGAGATATTTTTTCGGAATAGACAAACGAAACGCTTTGTAAGTGCTTGAAGTAGATTTAAACGAATAACGAATGATACTATTTTGTTGCTGTTGGCGATCGTGATGATGATGCAAGTGGTCATTCTTTTCTGTTTTCTCTTACTTGTTATTGTTGTTGTTAGGCGTCCTTCATTTTGCGCAGATCAAGTGCCGTTCGTGTCCACAAGGCCGCTACTGCTGATGCGCTGATCTCGAGGTGAGATTTATTGCAGGTTACATCTGATCGTTTCACGTGGTTTCTAACCTATCTCTTCGCGCCCACACCCTTGCAGATATATACACAGCTACTTGCCCCCTCCTCTCTCTCTCTCTCTCTCTCTCTCTCTCTCTCTTCCTCTCGGAAACACATTCAAACACACAAAAATACTCTCATGATATTATGTATGTTAGGTTGGTGTAAATGTTTAATGCAAATCTTGAATTGTTTTATATTCAAGCCCATCTGTCTGTATAAATGTGTTAATGGCTACTTTCTATTAATACCTATATATCTATCTTAATTGGCTCTCTATTTATCTATCTATCTTTATAATTCTTATATTTACCTACGTGTCGACCTATCTATTTACTCTCTCTCTCTCTCTCTCTCTCTCTCTCTCTCTCTCTCTCTGTCTAATCATCTGTCTCTGTATCTCATATATATATATCTTGGGTTGAGCATACTGGGAAGTGATATATAAACTGCTATAGCGTGAAAACACATCGAGCTTAGGCATTTGGACGATGTCAAAACATCGTTAATTCAATGGCCACACCGCAGCAGCCGAATAGCGTAGTGGTGAGAGGCCTTGACTGTTTGAGCAGTCGGGTTTCGATCTTGGCTTGAGGTAATTGCTTGCCTACCCGCTCTGTATGTGGATGACTATATATATATATATATATATATATATATATATATATATATATATATATATATATATATATATAGTCTGCCCCACCTCGCCAATCTTTCACGAAAAACACCCGTCTAGGTGAAACCACTGTCAATAATTTTCCCACTCTTTGACTGTGCCTATATCTATATCTATATATATATATATATATATATATATATATATATATATATATATATATATATATATAGTAATTTATAAAATATATATGGCGATTAAGCTACACTGAATATTCGGCGTTTCATCCACTCTAGGACTCCTCAGGCTTATGCGCGAATTCTGTGGTTGTTTATCGTTTTTATATGCTCCTCTTCTATTGAGATTTTAGTTAGCCAATCAGCTTTCTAGTATCCACCGCGCCCCTTCCTATCAGCCGATGGGCATGCATTTTATCGGACAAAGGATCTGTTTTAAAACTAGGTTAGTGTTTTTTTTATTGTTAGTTTATATATAAATATATATATGTGTACATACATATATGCACATATATATATACATACATATATGTGTGATCGTTTATGTATATTCATGTTTATTTAATTTATTTATTTGTTTATTTTCTATTGTTTTTGTTAGTTTTAAAACTATTTTGTATCGCTATCCTAGAGTAAATTTTATTTTGTGAACGCGGTTATTTGCTATTTCTCTTCTACAGTTTAATAGATTATTATTATTATTATGATTATTATCATTATTATTATTATCATTATTATTATTATTATTATTATCATTATTATTATTATTATCATTATTATTATTATCATCATCATTATTATCATTATTATTATTATCATTATTATTATTATTATCATCATTATTATTATCATTATTATTATCATTATCATTATTATTATCATTATTATTATCATTATTATTATTATTATCATTATTATCATTATTATTATCATCATTATTATTATTATCATCATCATTATTATCATTATTATTATTATTATCATTATTATTATTATTATTATTATTATCTATATATTAATACGATAGCGTGTGTGTTCTTTTGTGTGTCACGCTTACATCCGGGTCGTTTAATTTTTAAGTTCTCCTATTTCTTGTCATAAATAATTTTACCAAGAATTCTTCATAAGTTTTGGTTTCAGTTTCGATTATAGCTGAGGGCATTTAAATCATCTATTTTCTTTTATAATTAATTTTATTAACAATTCTTCATAAGTTTCGGTTTCGATTATGGTTGAAGGAACTCGAGTTATATATATGTACATATATTTTTTTCATAAGTGTTTATTTCGGTTTCGATTCAAGCTAATGAACCCATTTCATATGGATATATATTTTTTTATTTTTGAAATCGCAACTTTATAACATATAAAAAGCGATAGAACATTACGTCAAAAATAATATGTACGAAATCTGTAAGAATTAAAGTATAATATTTAAGCGTACTTTACGACCAGGCATTACCGGGCGTTAATAAATACTTTGCAGTTTTAACAAAAAAGCTACAATAATATCAGAGCATCTCCATCTATACTGAACATCTACAGAATACCAACATCAATATATTACATATGAATGAGTCCCCTGTGGAATTTCCACAGGTTTATCTAGTAATTATTATTATTATTATTATTATTATTATTATTAGTAGTAGTAGTAGTAGTAGTAGTAGTAGTAGTAGTCAGACGTGCATCATCAAAGATTTTTCTTTGAGAACAACTTGTGGTGCTATCTGGAGTCTGAGTGACAGCAATTCTCCTCAGATTCCAGTACTCTCCACCTCTTTCCGTAAACTTTGCAGATGAAGTTGCGTTATCGCAACAGCCGCTTGCCATTGCTTTCTCGTTGGAAGCGACCTTTGGTCCTTACAGTCCTCTTTGCACTCATCCAGCGGATATCTGGCTAGTGCTTTCTCTCCTTGGTCTTTCTATCCTTCTAGACTCATCACTTAATTGGTGTCGTGCCAGTTCATGGTGGCATACACATACAAAAATGGTTGAGTCGGAAGGCATGAGCGCAGGGGGTTAACTTACAATTATACTGTTTCAGTTTTCATCATTCCTTGTAACGTTTCTTTTTGTTTTACATCTGTAGTAGTTTCTGTATGTCCAATTTGGGTCTGTAGTTCATGTGTGATAGTCTCCACATTCAAGAGTTTTCCTTAATATTTCAGCAGTTTCTATCATTGCCATCTATCGTATCTCTCCGCCATCCCTCGGATTCCAAGGTCTCCAATTCTTTTTTCAAAAGTTTTTCGCTATTATTCCTAGCGTTCCTCCTCCTATTATTATTATTATTATTATTATTATTATTATTATTATTTCATGTACCTACATGAAGTTTTAATAAAGATATATATTATTTTATGTACCAATTTCCAGTATTTAGTTCAACATTGTTCAGTACCTAAGTAGAGCCATAAATATATTTTCATATAAAATAAAATACGCATCAAGTGCGCTTGAAAGCCAAATCACAACGTAATATCAGGAAAATAAACAAATATTTTACTTGTTTGAAATTTATGATATAAATATATTTCGAAGCTAAACTCCATCCTCAGTATGTTGTTTTCTTTTTTTCTTCTTTTCTTCTTTCTTGCCATGTTGTAAAGTTGGAGGAAGAAAAGTATGTAAAGAGCCGCGTGTTGTATCTCAGCGGTTTTATTTTGAAATATTGGAACAGTGCGTAGGCAACGCGAGATTAACGTCATAAATATAGTAATTACATGTAGTAATAAACAGTGATATTTACATCTACAAATAGAGTGGATTTTAGTCTCCTAAAATTTGCACAAGAATTGTTCGCAAGAACTCGTGACGCAGTAGTTAGACTATTTGGAAAAACAATTCAATTACAAAGTGATATTCTCCTGAAGGTTGAAAATTTAATCCTCATTGTGGGCGACCAAAAAATACAGTTGCGAATTACTTAGGATCTTTATCCAGTCATGGCTGCTAGGACGAGAACATGCTATCCCCATGAAGTAAATAAAGGATTCCGTTTGAAATTTGGCCGAAATTCCCGAGTTCGACAAAATACACCTGAAGAAGGTCGGAGGTTACATCAACCTAAACGTTGTGAAAATCACACTCAAGATGAGAACAGTAGCCCGACGAATCCAAATAATACGGTATATCATGATAATAATCTTCTTAAAATGTAATGAAATGAGGCCCTATAACCTTAATAAAAATAATGATACACATGGTTATAATCCGTAACATATATTATTATTGTTATTATTATTATTATTATTATTATTATTATTATTATTATTATTATTATAACTGGGGTAATATAAAGTAACGATCGAAAAGATTGGAGTGAAATTAAACAGAATAACAAATGCATTATCTAGTTCGGAATATAAGCTTTATATACAAGCACCCATGTTTGCCCAGCTGGGCAAACTTCAGTCCTTGTACCGGAAAAATATCCAGTAAGTAAAACGTTGTTAAGTAAATCGTTTTTTTTTTTTTATTTATTTATTTATTTTTTTTTTTTTTTGCATTTCCTTACACCAAACATGGATATAAATATCACTAAAACATCCGCTGGGTCATAAGCTTCATTTTGATACTTAACTTGACTGGGTGGATTGTCTGTAGGCTGAGACAAACCGCGTCACACACACACACACACACACACACACACACACACACACACACACACACACATACACACACACACAGAGTAAATCGAATTAACTAAAGGAGATAATAACTTCCGGTGAATACCGGAAAAGTATCCAGTAAATAAAACGTTGTTTAGTAAATCGTATTTTTTTGCATTTTTTTGCACACACACACACACACACACACACACACACACACACACACACACACACACACACACACAGTACGAAAATTTATAATATAACGCAGTCATTACATGTTCACACTTGGAACCCACACGTGGCTGCCAGAACGAGAGCATACTATCCCCGTGAAGTAAATAAAAGGTTCCGTTCGAATTGGGTTGGGTTGGGTTGGGTTGGTTGTTTTATGGCATATCAACCCTTTTCAGGTTATTTAATGCTGAAGCCATTGGTTTTGAAGAACAATTTTTTTAAAGTTGGTTTTGAAGAACAATTTTTTTAAAGTCTATTTAACCCATAGTTGGGACCCTAACAGGTACTACCCGTCCGGGCAATTAAAGGGTAGATCCACACTCCCCAAAACCCACAAGCTGGAACCTCAGCATCGGATATATCCAAGACCGGTTCCGTTCGAAATTTCATACAGATTCTTGAGTTTGACAGAAACATTCTCGAGTTCAACAAGATGCACCTGAAGAAGGTCGGAGGTTACATTGGCTGAAATGTTGTCAAAACAAAATCCAAATTAGAACACTAGTCTGAAGAATCAAAATAATATGACAAACGAATCCTCGTCTCAGATATTCAGAATCGTGGCACGTGGCACTATGTTTTGATTGAGTCACGGGCCGTCGTGGCCTCTCCCCACTCCCAGTATTGCCGGTGGTGATTGGGTCTCGCGCGGAGTAATACAGAAAAAGGGACCCACAATGCAATTTTGATTCAATCTCTTTTCCATTCTGTCAGCCATGGAGTAAGATGTATGTTTTTGTCTCTCTGGTTAGGGCTAGTCAGTTTTAAAGAGCTAATTGTGAAAATTAATTATGATCTGTAATTTGTAATTATGATCTGTAATTTGTTTTTTAATATATTGTAATATTTTGTTTATAAAATAAATAGATAAGACCATTTTTCATATATATAAGAACCTGTGTGCCGTGCGTTGTTTTATGCCTGCCCCAAAGTGTCGTCAAGACGATTCCAGCCAAAGGGATCCACCAGAGCGAAGACGTAGTCCTGAGTGAATTAGCCAGCCACACCCAACATCCCAAATATGCTTTTAATCTTCACCTAGACAAAAAGATGTCTAACCGACAGATACTATTGACTGGCCAATTGTCACGGTATGGTACTATTTCCAGGACATTTACTGTAACACGTGGGTCGGTCACGCCAGTGACCGGCCTATAAGATTACAATTTGTTCATGTTTTTTTTGTTTTTGTTTTGTTTTGTTTGAACTGTTGAGGTTTTTTCTTTTCTTTAATTACCTCGAGAAGGTTTTAATAAATTCTTTTAAAGAATTTTTGGCATTGGAAGGTATGTAACGTTCACGTATGTAAATGACCGAGCGGTGGCGCGAGGTGACGTTACAGCGAATGAAAAGGAACGAAAGAAAAATGGAGAGGAAAAAAGAACATGCGGCAGAGATAGATAGATAGATAGAGAGAGAGAGAGAGAGAGAGAGAGAGAGAGAGAGAGAGAGAGAGAGAGAGAGAGAGAGAGTTTTAACCAAGTGGCAGCATGACAGACCTTTTAAGCACGTGTCGATGCGACAGGAACTTTTAAAACAAGATGAAATCCGAAGTTTTAACAAAATTGTCGGACGCCCGTGTGTCTTAGTTGTAGCTGCTAACTGGGAAACTGTCAATTGACCCCGAGATAAAAAGCAAGGAGGCTACCATATTGGCTTGGGAAATACGTATCAGGCGTATTGGTATAAACCGGTAATAAATGTCTTATCTTTCAACTGAAAACAAGACTCACGTCGAATTTCTTTTCTTTTGGCTGCGAAACATTTGTACATAATGTCAGGTTCATGTTAACACACGACTATCACGTTACATATACACACGAGCGAGCACGCGCGTGTGTGTAACTTTAAAGCAGATAGGAACAATGTCTATTAGAATTCTCATCAGAGATTTTGGCCGTGTCGGAATGCAAATCATGCGACAGGAGGCATAAAGATTAGCCGAGACAACAGGACATGCATTGTTCAATCGATGCATAAGCGTAATTCCCATTG
>NC_136506.1:26074166-26106666 GCF_053919585.1 Euprymna scolopes
CATAGATACATGTTGTGTTCGAAATGGTACATCAGGATCATCGAATATTCAAATAACAATTAATTTACAGAACGATATTTAATATCAAGTGAAGCCGCGATCTTGTCCTTCGTTCCCTCTGAATCTCTTTTGTCTTTTCAAAGATCTATAAGTGGCAATAACTCTTACTTTCTGTATTTAGAGTAATTCCCCCTTTTATTGCTATAGCACTTCCTCTTTGAAATATGATGCTTGTAGGATATTTGATATGGGTCTATTTGTAGAGTTGAAGTTGGTTTGCATCTTCGTTGTGTCCTACGGGTTGGACCTTTCTTCTCAGACTTTGTTTACTGCGTGTTGCTTGAACACTTTGAGGCCATGCAAATGTTTCCAGTAAAATATTTAATGGAATGCTTTTGTTTGATCCAAATAGATGATTGTACATCCATATCATACATTACATTACCAGGACGACGCACTATGTAACCATGTGCCCATTTTTCTTTGCCATTGCGGTAGTCTTTTGCCAATACAAATTGTCCTGGTAATAATTTACGTGAACTTGCTCCATGATGGCGATTGAATTCGTTTTACATCGTCCTGTTTCTCTTGTGAAGAGTATTTAATGATGGTAAACGTATTGTTCATCAGTGTTTCAGCAAGAGTCTTTCATTTGGGAAATTTCGATTTGGGGTAGCTCTGTAGCTACTTAAAATATTTTTTTGATCTCTCGAGTAGTTTGTCCCTCTTTTAACTTCAAGAGTACTCTCTTAAACGTGTCGACAAAGCGTTCGATTGCCCATTTGAATGTGGATGGAAAGGTGGGGATCTGATATGCTGAATACTGTTTTGTTTACATAAGTCAAAAAATTCTCTTAAATACAGTACCATAAATAGGTAAATACAGTACCATTGTCACAAACTAGGATTTCAGGAACGCTTAATCTGCTAAAAATTTCTTGTAGTTTCTTTACAGTTCCATTTAAGGTAATATGATTCATCTGGACAACGTCTGGCTACTTACTGTAAGCATCAATCAATATTAAGTAATGTTGTCCATTAATTGATTCTGTAAAGTCTATGTGTAGTTGTGACCAAAACATTGCTGGGGTAGGCCATGCATGCAATGTTGTGGTCCAAGGAGACTTCGCAACAAGTTGACACTTGGCACAACTTTTTAAAAGTTCCTCTAATTGTTTGTTTAGCCAGTACATATAGCTATGTGCCAAGGCTTTCATCCGTTTAATTCCCTGATGTACATAGTGGAATTGCCTGAGAACTCTGTTCTAGAGTTTGAAAGGAACAACAACACGTTCTCCAAAGAGACGGAAGAGACGCTTTTCCGATTTTGATCGCGGCCTCAAGAGTCAGTATGGATGGTCAGAAGTGTCATAAAGTCCTGGTTGGATGTAGAGTGTTATTTGAACTTTTTGCAAATTTTGTAAAATATATTTCTAAAAGTAGTTTAGATAAAACGTCATTATTGGGGAAAATATATTTATTTTATATAAAAAAATAAACATCATAAAAATATTTTTATCATAATTTTAATTTAATCAAACATTATAAAAGTTTATTTTACTTTTACAAACATAAAAAATAAACATCATAAAAATCTTTTTTTCAACATCCATCAAAAATTGGAAATCTGTTTTTTTAAAACTTTTACAAACAAAAAATATTCTTCATTTTAAGTTGTTAATTTTTAGTTTTATTTCTCACTTAATCAAACGTCCTAAAAAAAATATTTCTAAAACAGTTCTGTTTCATTCGCCGCCAGAAGATGAATCGTTGCTGATCACCGTTAAAAATTAAAATTTGCTCGTCGAATTCGAAACAAAATCTCGTTAGAGGAAAAAAAAAACTCATATTAAAACGGAAATCTCGTTAAAAATGTTTTTATAAAATCTCGTTTCAAAAAACAATTTTTTTTTCATAAATTGTTTTATTCTTTTATTGTAGTAAAATAAAAACTTTTTAAAACATTAATAATGAAATAAATTATTTAAAAATTATAAAAAATATATTCTTTTTTACAACGTTTATAAAACTTCAAATCACATTCTACACCCAACCAGCACTAATTATAGCATTTCTGTCCATCTATACTGACACGAGAGGCCCTGATCAAAATTGGAAAGCCGTCTCTTCAGTTTAACCAAAAACGACTTTTCATCTGTGAGTTATAAATTAAAGAATTAGAAAGGAGGAGAGGCAAGCAATAACGTCATATCGTATGAATCCGATAACCACTTGTCACCGCTCAAGAAAGGGGAATCAACGGTCGTGTGTAAGTTTTATTATTATGTGCGGTTGAAACACACGAAGAAACCTTACTTATAACTAGGGCTATGACAACAGCATATTTCTTTCATTGTTTTGATTCTCGAGTACATATCCGACACAGTTAGACACAGTTAATCCACCGAAAAGCACAGCACACTTTCTTCAGCATATAAGATATCAACGGATACACACTCGAGAGTCAAAACAATGAAAAGAATATGCTGTTGTCCTAGCCCTACTTATAACACGGATAACAAGTCGACAAAATGAAACTTCAGACGAGTAAGCTTACACTTCAGCCACGGAGCTATGACCGAATCATCTACCTTCGTCCGTGCACTGACTGTCCGCTGTTGTATGAGAAGATACAATTCGAAAAAACGTGACCTATTGATAACACACGTTTTGATAAAGGGCTGCAAATAGAAAGGGTCCTGGGAGTTAACCATGACAAAGCAACTCTAAGGTAGTTTTTTAAACAAAACAAAAAACAGAACTTGATTGAATGTGATATACTCCGATCTTTTCACTAATCTAAAATCGAGACGTGACGTTGTATAACGTTTTGTCAGATGAAAGTACAGAGTAGTTCACATTTACACGGTCGTGACATTGGCTAAGTGGTTAACGGCACAAATTGAAAACTTTTGCTATGTGAAAGTACAGAATATTTAACAAAGACCCTTCTCTCCATATTAAAAATGTTTTTCTAAAAAAAAAAAGATAAGCTTATTATTTCAGCACGGTCCGTAAACTTCACAGTGTTATGTTTTTACTCTTCCCTTTTAAAGGTTTTCAGTTTTTGTTTTGTTCTTTTTTTTTTTTTTTTTCATTATTTTCTTTTAAAAAGATCAGGGTAGTCGTTCAGTTAATAAGCCGTGCTGAATTAAAACATTATTTAGAAAACCATCCTTAATATGGAGAGGAGGGACTTTGTTAACTACTCTGCACTTTCACCTAACAAATATTTTCAGTTTGTACCAGTCGTCACCGTGTTAATGTTATATCGAGTAAACAAACTAAGCGAAACCTGGTAGGTGATGCTCTGTTCTCTTCCCTGCAACCCCTTTTCCACAGAAGAGATGTTGCGAGCCTGTTGCTGCTCTTTCGTTATTTTCATGGCGAGTGTTTGACTGAACTCCACCTATGATCCCCCATTGCCAAACTGTCATAAAAAACACTCGACCAGTTACAACCACTCACTATATATTTCCCCCACTCTCTAACTGTGCCTAAATCTAAATGTAGGTACCATGAACAAAGCTTCTTTCCCAGAACTACCCGCCCGTGGAACACTGTTCTGCTGGTCTGCTTCCCGGTTGAATACAACATTGTAGCTTTCAAAACCAATGTAAACAAGTTCTTGTTCAGCCGTCCCCATATATAATCATATTCTACTCAATTTACACAACGATCACTACTCTGTCACCTTACAATCATTAATCCCTATCCTCGAGTGACCTTTGGGCCTTGATATCCAGTGATTCCCAAGTAAAAAAAAATAAAATAAAGATACCATAAATATTTAATTTTACTTGAAAATCCTACATTTAAAAAGTAGCCCGTTTATAAACTGTGCAAGTATACAGTTAAGCAATGGCCGTAGAAAACATACAAATCAGGTTAATCTGCGACCATTGTTTGTCAGTTTCTATTGCATGGGCGTGCCAGGTTCAAATCCAGTTTTTTTCCACTATCAAAACCGCCACCTTATCTTGTGTCTAATCACCTAGAAACCATGCGCATTACCTCGGAATATCTGCAGTCAACCCCAATACAATGTCTACCAGTAGCAAGATAAATCGCACCATCTTCAAAACGTCGAAGAGGACACCAGGGACTTAGCAATCCAATAAATTTTAAAAGATGCTCCAGATACCTCGAAACTCAAGTCCCGAAATCTCTTCTACAACTCCAAAAATCGAACATTTCGACCCAATTGAAACATGGAAGGAAGAATGGGGAAACAATACTCCAAAAGGAGGGAACATCATTGAAGACCCAACATTGCCTGAAAGTACTTCTTTTAAACTCCTCGGCCTAACGTTTACAGGGAATATAAACTGGAATAGATACATTGAGAGCATTGCCAAGGCTGCTGCAAGGAAGGTTGGCTCCCTCTACCGTGCTAGAAAACTACTTACGCCTGACAGTATCCTATACCTCTATAAGGCAACCATTCGCCCATGTATGGAGTACTGTTGTCACATCTGGGCTGGTGCATTTGCTGCTTGTCTCTCGCTCCTGGACAGGGTTCAAAAGAGAGTCGCCAACCTGATAGGTCCTGAACTGTCATCTAGGCTTCAGCCTCTGTCCCATCGACGAGATGTTGCATCCCTCTGCCTGTTCTACAAATACTTTAATGGTGAATGCTCTGACGAACTGCAAACACTTGTACCTCCCCGACGTAACTACCCCCGACAAACCCGAGAAGCTACTAAGTCTCATCCCTTTACAGTAGAGATCCCTAGGTGCAAGAAAGCCTTTTACTCCAATAGTTTCTTCCCCAGAACTGCGGGTCTTTGGAACTCCCTTCCGGGATTCTGCTTTCCCAACTGCAATGATATGCAGAAGTTCAAGTGTAATGTTAACAAACATCTTTCTACTCTTCTCCCTTCATAATGACCCCGCTAATTAAGTCCCTAATAGTAGCCCCCTGCTTCAAAGTGGCACTGTGCCTTGTTTGGGGTGAAAACTGAATAAAAAAAAATAAATAAAAAAAAACTTTGCGCCTCCAAGGTTTTGTTAAAAATAGTAGGAAGCAGTGGGTAGCCGCAAACTGGATCAGAACAAGACACTGCAGGACCCCAATAAACAAACACAGGTGAAGACAAGTAGACTTCTCAATCTGTCCAAAGTGCAATGAAGCCCTCTATGACACAGACCATCTGATTCTACACTGTCCAGTCACCTGACTGGAAGGAGGTTATACGATAGCCTATCTACTTGAAGACAATTTCTCAGACTAGCTAAAAAAAAAAAAAACAATGGTATAGAAGTCTAACCCATTCAATATTACTACTAGCCACCTCGAAAGCGGATAAATAACATAATGTTTAGACATTTATTGCATAGTAGTTGAAATAAACGCACAAAGACGGGTTCATAAGTTTTTTTTTCTTTCTATATGTCCACTTACGGCACATCAATCTTTTTTAGGTTATTTAAAGCTTATCTCATAACCGAATTAGTTTGAGATCAGATATTGTTTGCCCTTTTCGTTGGCATCATCTCTAGTAACTCATACCTTCCCCTATGAGGGGAGGTCTAATGTTTCACAAGTCGCAATCAATTTAAATACATGAACGTTCATAACATTCTTAGTTACTGGCAAGTCGTCACATATTAAGACCCGTAGGACACCCAAGGATAAGAGTTAATAAATTTGTCAAGAAGACAATAAAAGAACGTGAGGATTGCAAGAAATTATATTATTTAAGCAGACGACTCAACAAGAATTTTTTAACATTGGACTTGAAAAGAATTTGTTAACATTGGACTTGGGAAGCAGTCCTGTATTATTGTGTTCCACGGACAGATTTAGGAAAAAGAACTTTGTTCATGGAATGTTCGTTTAGTTTTGGGTACATAGTGGGAGCGAGGCAAATAATTTAAAGTGTTTGTAACTAAATGAGTCTAAGTTGCAAATGTTTTACAGGGAAAAATCCATAAATTGGAGCTCAGTCGAGAACGTACCATGAAAATGATGAACGACAGAATGGAGAAAGACTAGTAACCTATATTCTATGAGAAATTGTCCGTTTTCAGTTACTTTTTGGTCTTCCTTTTCTTTTTTTCATCAGGAGTTTATTGGAGCAGTTGGTTGGTAATTCTCACATAAGTACAGCTGTGACAACAGCATATTCTTTTCATTCTTTTGACTCTCGGGTATATATCCGACACAGTTGGACACCCTTAATCAACCGAGAACCACATCCTTCTATATAGAAACATATAAGATATTAACGGCTATATACTCAAGAGTCAAAACAATGAAAAGAATACGCTGTTGTCACAGCCCTAGTCATCAGGTATCCTTGAGCCGGCCTAGATGTCGTTTGCAGATTATTTATGATACTGCCTGCTGGTTAGTGCGACTTCTAACTTCGTGGTTGGTAATTCGATCGCTCTATTTGATCTCCGTGATTCTTCTAAGACAAGATTTCCCAAACTTGGTTCCACAGAGCCCTGAGACTAAGGGGGTTTGGAAGCACTTTCTTAAAGAGGGTCAAATGCTTTATATAGAAAAATTAAATGGCTGCAGACATTGATCTTTTTAATGGAAAGAAATATAATACATATGGTAACTTCCTTTGGCTTAAGCCTTAAGTCAAGGAACCCCAAAATCATCAGTAAGTAATTTGAAATTAATGTTTTTTATATTTATTTCAGAAATTATCTTGTTAGTGCTCTGTGAAAAACCTTTGCCCTGCTTAGGGGCTTCATGGTGTCCTGAAGTTTGGAAAACCTTGTTCCAAGGCACTTCAAACCGAACAAATCTAATTTCCTCTCTTGACCGATTCTGAGATGCGAAGTTTCACTTACACATAGCAATGTGGACAAGGCGTGCTGTTATAAAATCTTAATTTAGAACTGACGGAAAGTTTAAATTTTCTTTTCTCGGATCTTGCAGAGCTAGTTAAATATTGCTGAGGTAATTACCTATGCTGCACTGCAACTCAGAATCCATACTTTCTTCCTTGTGTATAGAGCTTTTTAGCAATTTTATAAGTTCCAAATCTCAGTGATAAGAATTAAACAAATAAAGGCTCATTCGAAAAGTGATAACCTGCATTGTGTAATTTCCTTTTAAGGTCGCACATAAAGTGGGTCATCCATCATCCGAAGCCTAGTTTTGGCACTTTTCCTAGTTTTGCATATGAATTACAAAATATCTTATATTTCCCGCAAACATCAGGCCTTAAAAAAATGCAAAGACTAAAACTTGCTGCTGTGGTTTCAAATGATCTGAAATAACAGCAAGGAGAGACTTGATTCCAAATATTTCTAATATCTTATATCCCCACTCTTTGGTTTTCATACATAAATTAAACTTCATAGTGTATACGGATTATTTAATACTGGAGATATTCATAATCATACCCTATTTCCAAAAGTGGGAAGATATGACATATGAGAAAATTTGGAATCAAGTCTCCTCTTGCAGATATTTCAGATCATTTGAAGCCATAAAGGCAGGTTTCAGTCTCCCCTCAATCAAGGCCAGAGATTTTGGGGAAATATATATATATATATATATATATATATATGTATATATATATATAATATATGTGTGTATAGAGTATAGACGATTAATTTATTTATTCTTATATTTTTTAGTTCTTTTTCATAGTGGGATAAAAATAAATAAGGGCCGAACTAAATATAAGTTGTCGTGATAAACAATTACTAGAAGGTGTGATATATACATACATATATATATATGAATATATATATATGAATATATATACACATACATATATACATACATTTATATATACATATATATATACGCATATATATATACTTATACAACATATACATATACACACATATAAATATATATACACACATGCATATATACATATATATACATACAAATATATATACACACATGCATATATACATATATATACATACATTTATATATACATATATATACGCATACATATATACCTATACAACATGTTTATATACGCATACAAATATACCTATACTACATATATACGAATATATATCCGCATACACAGTTCAGGGCAAGTTGTGAGAAAGAGGTCTAGGAGACTTGCATACTGGCCGTCAGTATCGGGAACAGGGGTGGGTCCGTGAACAATCTGAGTGAGGTCATAAGCAATGGAGAAATCATGACAGAATCTCCCCTCATCATCGGTCTTGTTTGAGTGAGTTAACCATTCCACATTGTGAACATTGAATTCTCCACAGACATGAATATTAGCTGAAGGATAAGCAGATAGGGCATGGTCAATTTTCTCAGATATGCTTTTAAAGATAGTAACTCACACATGGAAAGCCATCTTTTATATAGGCACATATTTCATGCCCATGGCGATCTTGGGGGTCAGATTTGGAAGTTAAATTAGAGTATCCTTTAATTACGAACTCAACTAGGGAAATGGTCTGTCCAATGCCAGTATAACTTAGAAAGAATATGTCTGGTTTAGTCTCCTGTAATTGGGTTTCAACCTCTGGAAGGTTAGAACGTAGACCCCTGATGTTAGAGAAGGTGACCTGGTAGTGAGGGGTCTACGTTAGAAGTTAAAGATCCAGGTTTAATTGTGTTTTTTATTGAGACTTTCCATTGTGTTTTGGGATTTGTGGACTAGGTCGACAGACATGTCTGAAGCAGGGCAGAGAGGGAAAATAAGAGAGAAATAGAAATGAAGAAATATTTTTTTTAGCACATGAAAAGTTAAAGCCGTAACAATTACCCATTAATATGGCATTAAGAGGCCCCACCAAAAGCTACTGCATGGTCCAGAATCCATTCACCAAAGGCAATACAGCAGCCCCAGTACTTTGCACCTGCTGATAGGACAGCCTCCTTAGTGGTTAATCCAAGATTCGGGCCCCTGACTATCAGGCGGATAACGTCAGCCCAGATAAAACGTTTACCTCCAGCACCCTTACTAGTGACATGGCTACAAGGATAGATATAGAAACAGAAAAATTTCCGACATCCCTGGCGGTTGTTCATGCAAAATACTGCCAACCTAGAAAACAGCTTTTTCTTCTCCCTTTGTTAGAAAAACCACTCGTTAAAAATGAGGACCGAGGGACAAATAAAGAGAAGCAAGAGTAACCACAATGCATAGTCTACTTTCTATTAAAAAAAAATTAAGTATTGTACTTAATAAAATTCCATTTTGTGTGTTTAAGAGGGGGTTAGGTGAAAAGGTCCCCTCTCACCAACGGAAAATGAAAACAATTGCAAAATCTCTTATGCTATCAATTTTAAAAATATAAACATTTATGGACAAGAAAAATCTATGATTTAAAAAATAAATAAATAAATAAAATAAAATATATTCCAAACGAACTTGCCATCTTTTTTTCCTCTTTTTTTCGTTATCCCATTATCTTATATTCCTTTTCTTCCCTACATTTCCTTTCATTTTCTCTTTTCTTGTGAACCTCCTCCCTCTCTTTCGTGACCATATCTCTCCCCAGGTTCAATTTTATTTATCTATCTGTCCAACCAGCTTATCACTGGCTTGGTGGCCTGGTAGTTAAATACAACAGGTGGACCCAAATGACAACATCTCCCAGACACCAAAGCAGACATTTTGAACCCATACATATATATACACCTATATACATACATATATATATATATATATATATATATATATACCTATGTATATATACATATACATATATATACCTATGCATATATACATATGTATATATATATACCCATATATATATGCATATATATACCCATATATATATATACATATATATACCCATATATATATATACATATATATACCTATATATATATATACATATATATACCTATATATATATATATACATACATACATATATATACCTATATATATATATATATATACATATATATATATATATACATACATACATATATATACCTATATATATATATATATACATATATATATATATCTATATATATATACATACCAATATATATATACATATATACCTATATATATACATATATATACCTATATATATACATATATATACCTATATATATACATATATATGCCTATATATATACATATATATGCCTATATATACATATATATATATATATACCTATATATATATATACATGTGTATACCTATATATACACCTATATATATATATATATATATGTACACCTATATATACATACATACACCTATATATACATACATACATCTATATATATATGCATACACCTATATATATATACATCTATATATATATACATACATCTATATATATACATATATACACATATATATATACATCAAACTATATATATACATCACACACAGCTATATATATATATATATATATATATATGCATACACACACATATATATATACATCACACACAGATATATATATATATATACATATATATATATGTATGTATATATATATATATATATATATATATATATATATGTATATTATATGTATGTATATAGATGGTGACGCTTTTCGCCTATTTATTGTTACTGCGCCCTATCATACACTGTTTCCTCTCTATATTACAGCTTATCTTACAGTCTATAGATTGTTAAACGGATCGAAAATCGATGCGTGCCTTAATTATCCATGCGTGGGCGGAAAGTTGATAATTAATGCGCGATTACCGGAAGATTTTAATTAGTTTCCTCCTATCTTCAAGGGAACGTTATCATAAATCTGATGCATTAGTCTAGCCAAGATTAAACAGAGGCTTAAGTGACTATTGAACTCTAACAATGCACCGAAGGGCGACGTTGCTCCATTTATAAGAAAGTCCAAATAGATTAGTCGGAAGATCTGAAGATTTCGATTCGATTTCTGCGTATGGCACCCGATCTATTAGTTGCCAATTTATTATGCTTCTGTTAATTATCTCTAAAAGTAGTTTAACGTTTCATGATGTCACAATTTGCCTTAGCAATTCATAAAAATAAAACTGGAAAGAAAGAAATAAAAATTCGGTTCGGCATTTTTTTCTTTCTTAACGAAAGCATTTACTATCGTTACTCTTCCATAACGTCAACACTTAAATAGTCTCTTGCTGTCACGTGTCCATCTAAGCTGGTCGCGTTTGTCTTACTTCCGCCTCCACACTGGCCACAACCGGCCCATTCTCGCCTTCACTTTATATGTCCGTTTCCTTTGGCGTCGACTTCTTTCTTCTCCCTCGACCACGTGGTGTCCGTTTATTCTTTTCATACAGATGCAAGCCCGAGCACACTTACCAATTTGCACACGTATTCAAACGCTGTTCCTGCTGCTAATACAATCCTTGCTAGCCAGCTATCTTACAGCTGCTGCTGATATTTTCGTATGCGCTCATACGCGCTCTGTTACAATAGTTAAGATCTCTGGTACTCTGAAATGCAATAAATTCCACAATATATTTATTTAGGATTTTAAAAATTTGTAAGAGACGGACAGACAGACGAAATTTATTTATAGTAGACGACCAGGGGACTCCTGATCTTTCGTGTCATAAAATACGCTTAAATATATTTTAATTCATGCAGATTTCATATTTATTATTTATTGATTATTATATTGTACCTAATATATATTACTGATTTCAAAAGTTAAAAAAAAAAAATGACTACGGTCCCATCAGCTATAATCGAAACCAAAACATTTAGCACCGACTTCTACCTATGAGCATGACTGAATTTGCGCATGTGTAAAACTAATAAAAATTATGTCGGTAAGTTTAACATTTTGCATTTCAACTTGCTGATATAATTCTATATGCGTTAATCATCTACGAAGCAAATATTTTACTCGTTATAAACTATCCTTGGTGTATGATTACTATTTCCTGTTAATTTCGGTTTTATGTGACCACTAGTTTAAGAGTTTATCGGTTAAATATTTTCACACATGCAGACGCAGACATCTACTGTTTTATTTATATGAGTATGTTCGACTAGAGATTGAACGATTTCCTGTTCAAGCCAGGGTGTACCTCACCATTTTATTTTAATTTTTTTATTATTAACAAGTTAAACTTATCTATCTATAAAAGTGAAATTGCTTGTGTGTCTGTCTTTTTTTTTTTTTACACAGTGATCACCACTTATCAAGGCCCGGAAGCCACTCAGGGATAAGGGTTATTGCAAGTACATTACGTTAGTGTGGAGATTTGTCTATATATGTACATTTCCCTACCAAATAACTCTCTCAATATTCAGTCTACAGACTCGTGATTTGACATAAAGGGGTATTGAAATTTGGGGAAATCTTTTTAATCGGTTTTCGGCCAAAAATTTGGCTGTCAAGGGGCCAAACTTCAACGATTTGACCTTTGAGAACTCTATTAAACTCCACCGCCAATTTTGTGTCTAAACACTCGAAATTTTAGATGTAGGTTACCTGGACATGAGTCAAACTTTTTACTATATATATATATATATATATATATATATATATATATATATATATATATATATATATATATATGCACATAAAGTTATGACCAGTACATAGCGCCCGAGCAAAGCAGGGCTGAACTGCTAGTTTACAATAAAAGAAGAGATACCATTTAAAATCGCCGCAAATTATTTATTCGTCCACAACTAAATATTAATCAGTAGTGACTTTTCCAGGACATTTACCCTCAAGCCCAAATATCAGCTGACGTAATATTGTAAACAAACACAGACGGAATTCGATGAACGACATTATCATTATTTATTTATTTATTTTTTTTTTTTGTATTTTTTGCGAATTAGTCCACCGGCTAAATTATTCCTCGTGATATATAATATTCAATAGAGGATTGATTATATAATAATACATACGCAGTCTGTATAAATTAAAATATTATGCTTAAGTGTATTGTATGACCGGGCAACGCCGGGTTACCAGCTCGTACAGTATACATAAAAACTACCCCATAGTATTTCCATAACCTATCTTCCATAGAGGGAAAAATCAACCGTCTCAAACATATTCTTCTTCGCGGTTCATTTTTTTTGTGTGCTGATTGTTCACAGTTGATCAATGCCAACAACCACTGGAGGATAGGGTTTAAAAGGAATCTTGGTTGGAGCATGATTGCCGTAATGAAAGGATTGAAAAACAATAGGTGGAATAGGCAGATTACTTAATTTGTATTTGTTTACATTAGACTTGAAGTAGACAATTCTCTAATCGGTTGAGAAGCAACCTCCAAGTGTTTTGTTTTTTTCCACAGGTGGAATTTACAAAGAAAGACATTCTTCGTGGAAAATCTCTTTTTATGGGGGGGGGGGATACAGAGAGAGAGAGAGAGAGAGAGAGAGAGGAATGCGACAGAATGAGTGAGTGAGTTCTTGGTTGTGCTTATAACTAGAGAGTTCTTACTGTAAATGTATTACTGATGTACGGGGAATCAGAGCTTAGTCGAGCACCTGCCATTCAGCAACAAGAGGAAGATTTTATCAGCTTATGCGCTGTCATCACACTTCATCACTGAAACGTAACACCCTGAACACGTAGTGCTCCTTTTTTAACTTCTCATGGAACTTTCCTGTTTTCTTTGCTCTAAAGGGTACGTTCGCTAGTATGTATCTGATGATTTAAATTTAAAAACAACACTAGCATGTACACAAGAAATTGGAATCAGGGAGTCAGCTTATACACTCAGAAACGAACGTGACGTCATATGGTTCAAAGAAAAAGTTAAGAAGAAGAGTAGTGAATTCGTTGGGAAGTTTTGACCGGACAGCACGTGTAAAGAAATGACGTAAGACTCGATTATAAATTAGATTGTAGGCACAGAATATCGCCTCCACCCTTCGCAGCTAGCAGAACAGAAGAGGAAGTCAACATCTTAATAAATGGTCCTTCTCCAAGTCCAGACTATGCATCTTTTTTTTTTTTTTTTTTTTTTGTGCTGTCGTAAAACTTAAATTCCTGGTGTCTCGGTGGCAGAAGGAGGTCCGGAGGACACAAGATCTTGTTTAATTGTGCTGTGATAATTTGTTAGTTTGTATTTGATGAAAAGCGTAGTTTATTTTATCGTTGCATACGAGATGTTAGACCTCCCCTTAAAAGGCTAGTATATGCAACGCTTGCCTTGTATTGAAAACTTCGTTTCTTACATTATTGAAACACTCTTGCTACAATGTGTATTGTTAAGAAGAAATCACTGTAAACGCTAACTCGTAGCCTCTTCAGGGGAGTTTTCCCATCAGCCCCTCAAAAAGACACAAACTTCCCCTTTCCGCAAAATCAACATAAACAACCGACTTTAATTTTGGACCGAGATTTATATATGCACAGTTAATAAATACCCCAGACATTTTTTACTGTAAGAAATCTGTCCAGGAATTAATTGTAGTCATTTGTATGTTTGATAAGCCCGCGCCAGTAATATGCTCGGCTTTTTATAAAGCCACCAGCTTTTTTGAACAATAAAGTAGCTAAGTCATTGAGTTTATCTTTGGCTGTAAAATCAAGAGATTAGACCATTCCTGCAATGTTGTTATAATGCTGCTTCTGTACAGTTCTAGAAGGTTCAAACTTGTAAGCTTTGGCTTCTCTCTTTGAGAAAGTGTTATTTTAATGCTAATCGTCTGAATCTCTTTCGCCGGGAAATGCCGACGGGACTGCACATGTATATTTTGCAGCGTCAGAGTGCTCCTCCTCCGGGGCGCTTACTTTTCAATCCCACTTTTCGAATATAGTTTCATATTTCTCGCGGTGGGAGAGAAATAAATACAACGCTAATTCGTAAATTATTCATTTAACTTTTACTGAGGGAAGAAGCAGAGAGCCACACCTTTCTCAACAGCGCAATAGATCTGCCAAAATTTGAACTCTGTTCGTCGATTTCATAGTCCGCATCCAAAAGTGATTGCTTGCGTTTCCTGAATGTATTGGAGCTTCGATCACTAATGACTGATAGTTTCGAGTGATTAATGATTTTTTTTTTTATTTAGATCGAGGAAAACAAAAAAGAGAGACTCACGAAGAGAGGAGGATGAGAAGATCGATAGACTGAAAAAGGGACATGTTGAGAGAGACGAGTCGGAAGAGAGAGAGAGACAGAGAGAGAGAGAGAGAGAGAAAGGGGAGATACACTGCAATGACGGGGAGAAACCTCGAGAGAGAGAGAGAAATAAGGAGAGGGAGATAAGGAGAGGGAGAAAGGAGAGAGAGATAGAGACAGAGGAGAGACACGGACAGATAGAGAGAGGGTGTAAAGAGATGCTAACAGAGAGAAGAGGCAAGAAGAGAGATAGAGACAGAAAGCGAAAAAGAGGAGGGGGAAGAAGGGAGAAAAGGAGAGGGGAGAAAAGGAGAGGGAAAAACGGAGAGGAAAAAAGAGGAGAGGGGAGAAGAGGAGAGGGAAAAAATAGGAGAGGGAAGGAGAGGAGAGAGGAAAAAGAGGAGAGGGGAGGAGAGGAGAGAGGAAAAAGAGGAGAGGGGAGAAGAGGAGAGGGAAAAAGAGGAGAGGGAAGAAGAGGAGAGGGGAGAAGAGGAGAGGGGAGAAGAGGAGAGGGGAAAAGAGGAGAGGGGATAGAGAGAGACCGACAGATAAAAAGTGTTGGTTGATTGCTTGTGTTTAACGGTTCATCAACTTCTAAAGAACCATTTAATATCAGAAACGTTTTAAAAGCATTTTTGATCTTGAAAATAATTTGTAAGGGAATCATATTTAAAACGTTATTTTCTCTTCGTCCTTTTGTTGTTTTCTGAAATAAAATGTGGTCAGTTTTTTAAAAAGTAATGTTCTCACGTTTTTTTGTTTTTTTAATTTGTTGCTTTTCAAAGTTAAATGTTTCAAGTCAGAATGCCAATATCTTCAGATAGGGAAATAGAGGAGAAAGAAAAAAGAGAGGTTGGCACGATTTTTGTTTTTGTTCTCGGTTTGACAGAACATAATTTAATTTTGAAAATAAATAAAAAATAAAAAAACTTTATGCATGATGCATTTGAATCATGAAGCCGATATCTTCTGACAGCCTGGTCTGGTAGCATCAGTAATAACGAAAGAGAAAAAGGAAACAAAATGAAATATATGTTCTGATTCTACGCTAAATCTATTCTGTTTTCGGTCAGTGTAGGAGAAGTTCTTCTAGACTGAGGTAATTTTTTTTATTTTTGTTCCAATTCTTACTGCCCCCTTTTGGGGAGCTGGATTTTCCCTCACATCAATACACGACCTTGTGTTTAACTTTGCCCTCGTGGGGAGGCAAGTAAAGGGAAACAGAAGGACCATGGGTGGAGGCTGACAGAAAGAGAAAAAAAGGAGAGAGAGCAGGTATGTGTGTGTGTGTGTGTGTGTGTGTGTGCGTGATTGCGTGTGTGAGAGAGAGAGAAAGAGAGGGTTTATATAAAAAGAGAGAGACAAGAGCAGAGGGGTGATCCTCAAAGAGAGATCGATCAAGAGATAGAAGCGACGAGATAGGCGGATACAAAGAAAGAAAGAGGAGAATAATAAATAGATAGATAGATAGATAGATAGATAGATAGATAGATAGTGGGGGGTGAATAACGGAAAAAATAGAGACTGTCAGACATAGGAAGGAGAGAGAGTGTATGCGTATATGTGTGAGAGAGCGAGAGCGCACACGCGTGTGTAAGAGAGATAGATAGATAGATAGATAGATAGATAGATAGATAGATATAGAGAGAGATACAAAGGCAGAGGGGACGGTCCTTAAAGAGAGATCGACTAAGAGATAGAAGTGAAGAGAGAGGCTGACACGAAGAGGGAATGAGGAGATTGACATATATATATATATATATATATATATATATATATATATATATATATATATAAAGAGAGAGAGACAGAGACATAGACAGAGAGAGAGAGAGAGAGAGAGATAAATGCAGAGAGAGAGAGAGGGCAAACGGAAAAAGATAGACAAAGGGAGACTGAAAAACATAAAAAGCGAATGAGAAGGGCGAGGAGGGAGGCCAACAGAGAGAAGAAAGAAGTGGGGGGAAGAGGGTTGGGGTGAGAGAGAAGATAAAGATCAACAGTCATAGAAAGTGAACGGGAGGAGGAGGGATAGACAAACACAGTGATGGCGGGAAGGAGAGAGATATATATAAAAAAAAGAAAAAGACTGACGCACAATGAACGAGACTGACTGAAAGATGGGAGTGTGTGTGTGGGGGGGGGGAAGAGAAGAGAGAATTCGACCTAAAACGACTCCGTAGAGTAGAATGACGTTGGAAAAAGAAACAGACCGGGTGCGCAACAGCTGGTAGCTACAGCGTCAGCAAACCCAGCAAATGAAGTGGCCGTTCGTTCACTACTAAGCTTATAAAAGTCAGAACAAACTAAGCTTACTTAAGCAAGTCAGTGCGTTCCATTTAAAAAAAAAGTTAAAAAGTAAAAATAGCGCAACCACTGTAACATATGCCCATAGAAAGAGAAGGAAAAGAGAAAGCGTGTCATAACAAACCCTCCGACATTCGTAGACAGAAACTTGAATGCCGACTGTCCTCACGTGTCTAAGGGGTCCGTCAGGACAACCTGGCATGAGGATACTTTTCCCAAGAAATAAACCCTGACTAAACATTCAAATTCACGTAGTATTCACGACTAGGGATTTTTTTATCCTCACCTAGCCCCCCCCAAAAAAAAAATATCAACAGAGACCATTCCTGTAATGATCCGGATCTTGTTGATTTGGCGGCGGGAGTTTAGTTCTGTGCAGTTCTAGGAGTTCCACTTTCCCAGGCTTGGCTTTCTCTCCTTGGAAAAAGAGGTCAGTTTATTGTTGATCGCCTGAGGCGCCTCTACCGGGGAATGCCGATGGGGCTGCTAAGGAACTTTTTGCATGTCAGTGCCCCTCCTCTGGGGGGAGGCGCTGACTTCTCAATCTCACTTTCCGACTCTGGTGTCTAAATTCTTGCAGTAGGAGAAAAGTAAATACCTTCACATATTATTCACGGCTAGAGATTTATATATATATATATATATATATATATATATATATATATATATATATATATATATATATACAGAAATCACCACTTATCAAAGCCCGGAGGCCACTCGAGGATAAGGACTAATAGGTATGCATTAGTCAATGTGATTATAGCGTAGTAAACATAAGTAGTGAAAATTTTGTAAATTGGATTACTTAGGGGGATGGTTCATCAAGAATTTGTTTACGTTGGACTTGAAGACAATCAGGTTGTAGTCAGCTGCAAAGCAGGCCAACGGAATAGAGTTCCACACGCGTGCAGTTCTAAGAAAGAAGCGTTTTGTTCATGGAATCTACATTTAGGTTTAGGCACAGATAAAGTGTGTGGAAAACTATTGATAGCGGTTTTGGCTAGACGAGTGTTGTTCGTGAAAGTTTAGCTCAGATGAGCACCTGCCATATATATATATATATATATATATATATATATATATATATATATATATATATATATATATAAACAAATTCAAAGAAGTAAAAATTAAGTTAGCAAGCTCAAAAGCTTCCATAAACTTAAAGAGAATATATTTTTTTTTTACACAGTGATCACCACTTATCAAGGCCCGAAGCCACTCAGGGATAAGGGTTATTGCAAGTACATTAAGTTAGTGAGGAGATTTGCTAAAGTGTTTACTTAAGGGGGCGGTTCATTAGGAATTTGTTAACATTGGACTTGAAGACATCCAAGTTGTAGTCCGGAGGGAAGCAGGCAGACGGAACAGAAATATATATATATAATATATAAATATTACTATTAATATAGTTATCCCAATCACACAAAAACTCACTTCAACCAACATAAGAAGTAGAGCTTGTCATAAAAGAATACAATTAAAGACTGTAAATTATGATTCACAAGAATGTATTGTTCGACAGGATACTAAACAACTTAATTGTGTTCTTGTGTGTGTGTGTGTGTGTGTGTGTGTGTGTGTGTGTGTGTGTGTGTGTGTGTGTGTGTGTGTGTGTGTGTGTGATGTTGGTTGGAGAGAGCTTCAGTAAAGTACTCGATTATTAAGAAAAATTCAAGAATCTGGGGCGTAACATTTATTTATATATATGCTTCAGTAGATCAGAACAACGTCGGTACCGTAGGTTTCAAATCCAAACTAAGGAGTTTAAGTGAGTCCTACATAAGCGACCAAACCAACTAGGGTCCCTATTGTCTGGATTATATATATATATATATATATATATATATATATATATATATATATATATATATATATATATATATATATATATATCGTGTGGCTTCCTTCAGTCTTGACAGATTATGGACACTCACTGAAAGGGTGCCTGCGCGTGAAATTTGTGTGGCAAGAGTTGCGCAATCTTCAACCACGCCTCTCCTGAGTCGACATTCTTGCATACCAGTGGCAAGTTGAGGTACAGGACGACTGGAAACAATGCCGAGATAAGCCGAGAGCACATACAGCGCTTAGAATTCCCAATGGTCAACCATCTGGTACTAGCCCGGCTCAACGTTGCTTAACTTCGGTAATCTGGCGAGAACCGGTGTGTCAACGTGATTATATATATATATATATATATATATATATATATATATATATATGTGTGTGTGTGTGTGTGTGTGTGTGTGTGTTATTTGTTTTTTTTTCGATACGTCTTGAATTAATTCAATTATTTATGAAAGTGCATTTTTACCTAAATGCGAGTTGGGAATAATTTCCCCTTTAACCAATTTGGTATCCTCACATGGGGAGCGGTATATATATTATTTTTTTAAATATAATTATCCACTGACACGTGTTTCGTCGTCTACGACTTATCATTATATTTTTAAAATAATATATGTGCATGCATGTGTGTGTGTGTGTGTGTGTGTGTGTGTGTGTGTGTGTGTGTGTGTGTGTGTGTGTGTGTGTGTGTGTGTGTGTGTGGATATAGTAAGGAAGAAAACAGACTCATTCATTTTTCTCTGAATTCTCACGGGCAAACCTGTACAACGTGGAGGCTCAATACGAACGCCAACCAATGCAAGAATAATGAATGTAAAAAATAAACCATCGGGGCGTTAAGTAACAAATAAACAACGCAGAGAGCAAAGAATAAGACAATCATAAAAAAAAAAAGAGAATAGGTCACTCGTACAAAAGCCGATTGACGTAGTTGTGACGCTGGAAAAATAACACATTTGTTGAAGAAGGAAGGAGAGAAGGAAGGGACTAGTGGGAGGTGCGCGGTCGGCGTTGGGAAGAAAATGGCGGGAGATTTGAGGCGTCGAATGAATTAAACTACCAAGCGTGACACGTCCGTTGTGAGGATGGAAATAGAACACGTCGAATAAGATGTTTAGATACAAGTTGATAGGTAAGAATTCGAAAGTCGGCGACTCTCTCTTTTTCTTTCTCTCTCTCTCTCACACACACACACACACACACACACACACACACACACACACACACACACACAGTCTTATGTAATTTCAGGCCCTGTCGGTGGGGTATTAGAATACGCCGACTGTGGCCCCTGCAGAGGGTAAAAGTCCCTCAATGGGGGTCCTGGATAAGACCTTAAACTATATCCAGTGGTGAGGCCCAGCTTGTGGGCTTTGGGGAGTGTGGAGCCACCCTTTAATTACCATCTCCCAGGTCCACTCTGACTCGGAGTGGTAGGTAGCACCTGTTAGGGTTCCAACAATGGGTTGAATAGAAACCGACGTGAAAACAACAAATATACTTTATTAAAAAAATTTTCTTCAAAATCTTTGGATTCGGCATTAAATAACCCGAAAAGGGTTGATATGCCGTAAAACAAAAACAACCAACCAAATCTTATGTAATTTCGGAAACTAGTTTAAATATGTTACGCACGGATTCTCAACTGCTTGTCATGAAGCTCGTACAATCTTTGTGATCACATGTGCACCTGCAAAAATGTCCGCTTTGTTTGGTTGCTATCAAATGATAGTGTAACGCGGATATAAGATACCCGAATATAAGAAAAACGGATATGGATATAAGAGAGATTTTCTCTAGTCCCTAAATTAGAGCCTGTATTAATGTACAGTGTAACACGGATATAAGAAACCCGGATATAAGTATAACCCGGATATAAGAGAGATGTAAGGTCCGGAGATGTCTGTTACATCCGGGTTAAGTGGTTGTGCCAATTCGCCATCGGTTCGCAAGTTTCGCTACTTGAAATATTTGAAAACAAAATTTTAAATAATTAAACACTTAATACAAAAGTTTCTTATATGTACGGGCGAAAATGGCTGAAGAAAAAAATGTTTCTTAAAAGAGGTTTATCATAATTATTTTGGTAACCCTGCATATTCCTCGAGAAAAAATTGGCAAAATAATCTCTAATCCTATATCACATGATCCTGGATATGACCTTAAACTATATCTGATAGTGAAACCCCAGCTTGCGGGCTTTGAATAGTGTGGAGCCACCCTTTAATTACCATTGCCCTCAGGTCCACTCTGTCCCGGAGTAGTAGTACCTGCTAGGGTCCCAACTATGAGTTAAATAGAAACTGACTTGGAAAAAAACATCATCATCATCATTATTATTATTATTATTATTATGATGATGATGATGATGATGATGATGATGATGATGATGATGAAGAAGAAGAAGAAGAAGAAGAAGAAGAAGAAGTTCTGTTTATATTGCGTATGTTTTTCCTTTTTAAAACTGTTTACATAGTAACATTCCGGTGATTAGGAAAATTTGGTTCCTTTTATGTGAAATTGGGTTAGAGATTATTTTGTCAATCTTGTCTCGAGGAATATGCCGGATTACCATTATTTCTTTTTTAATTTATGTCTAATTTTTTTTTTTTTGTATTGGAAAAATAACAGACCAATATTAATCTCTAAAAAGTAAAACAAAAAAATTATATTTACATTTTACAGTTAAAAATGTTGAAAAAAAAAAAAAAAAGAAGAAAACGCTCAAAACTTCGTTCGAATTTCATGTCCGAATAAATTAACTTTAAAAATCCATGGAAAATAATCATTATTAGTTTTCTTGGTACTCATGCAGAGAGTGGTCCGTATTGAAATAATAACGTTATTATTTAAAAAGCCATTCTTAATATGGGGTGGGGAGGGTGTTTTGTACCTATTCTGTACTTTAACCTTACAATTGAATAATAAAAAAAAAAAAACAACTTATCATAAAATTTTAATCGTGGAAATACGATTTAGAAAATAGCGCGGATCACTCTCTGCATTAGCACCGTTTTCTTAAACTATTTCAACGATAATCAGTAAATTAACACCTTACGATTCCGAATGAAAGAAGAAATAGTATGGATACATTTTTTAAAACTACAAATTGCATAAGAAACAAAGTAAAGCGAGTTATGGTATAAAGAAACGTTCTGAACAAATAGAAACAAAAACCCACTGATTTTCACAAAAGTACGGATCACGAGAAGTGTAATAATTTCGTTTAATCAATTTAATTTTGTTTTAAGAAAACAAGAAATGTTTATTTAATAAGAATATTTTTTGAATTTCCTTATTTTTCTCTAAAGAAAGTATTATATTTAGCTGGGAATTAGTTTTTATTCAACAATAAAAATAAAATAAGAAGATTCTTAATCTTTGAAATAGAACGTTTGTAAAATATTTGTTAAAAAAGCAATTATAGGAATTAGATTACTCGGTTTATTCTTAAAGTTTATTACTCATTAAAAGCAAGTTACGACAATCCTTTGTTAATGTTTAAATAGTGGGCTGGTTCATCAGCTACTAGTCTCTCACTCCTGGACAGGGTTAAAAAAAAAAAAAAGTGTCACCAACCTAATAGGTCCCGATCTGTCAGATAAGCTTCAACCTCTGTCATATCGACGAAATGTTGCATCCCTCTGCCTGTTTTACAAATGTTTTAATGGTAAATGATCTGATGAACTACAGGCCCTTGTACCCCCTCAACGTAAATACACCCCACAAAGCCGACAAGCAGCAAAATCTCACCCCTACACAGTAGAGATCCCAGATGCCAGAAAGCCTTCTGCTAACAGTTACTTCTTCAGAAGTGCTAGACTTTGGAATTCCCTTCCGGGTTCCTGCTTCCTCGACTGACATACAGAAGTTCAAGTGTAATGTAAACAGACATCTTGCTGCTCAACTCCCTACATAGTATCGCTGCCATTTATGCCTCAGATAGTAGCACCTTACATCAGAGTGGCACTGTGTTTTGTTTGGGGTGAAAATGCAATTAAAAAAAATGGTTATTTACTAACGAAAATTATAAACTTCCGATTTATTCGTCGCTCTGTCATCTCAAATTAATCGTTAGGAGAAATTATACTAGTTTTTAAATTGTTTTTTCCTAAAATTGTTCATTTTTTTTTTAAATTTTCAATATTATAAAAATAACATTTACGCGGATGTTTACACGTTCATGGATACAAGGGAAATATTATGATAATAGCGGGGGTACCTGGCGTTGCCTGGGTGTGGAGAAGTTTTATGGTAGGGGTACTGAGCAATGGAACCCTAAAAAAATGTTTCAAACAAAAAAATAAATAAAATAAAACAATAACCAACCCCCTAAAAAAATGTAAAGAAAAAAAATAACAGCAAGTACCCGTGTGAATGCAAAATAAATAAATAAATAAATAAAAAATAAAAATATAGTAGGCAGGCAGGCAGGCCAGAACCTGTGATGCTAAGAGGTAAAGGAAGTGAAAAAGTTGCCGCGCCCACCGCGACAAACGACGTTAGCGGCGTTCGAAACAACAGTAATCATTGCAAGGTGTATGTTAACTTTGTAAAAATGCACATGAAAAAGTGGCACATCAGTGTAAAAAAAAAAAAAAAATACGATCCAGTTGAAGGTGAAAGAATAAATGTTTTTGGATATTTGATGGCCGAGAGGTCGATCTTTCTAACGATACCAATTTTGTCAGTGTTGGTCGAGTGTGTCGAAAGTTTTAGTGAGACATACAAAAATACGTACATACACACTAACAAACAGGTGATATTTATATAATAGAAGATTACATTCAAAACTTTCCCGGAAACTGTTATCGTTAAAATCACACGAAATATTTTTTGCAATGATATTATATTTTTTAGGTGAATAAACAATACTTTGTTCAGTGATAATACCGTTAGTCTAAGAATGATTTTTTTCCAAATTATATTGATTTCATTAATACGGACTTTAATGGCTCTTTTCGTAATATTTCTGAAATAGTCTAAAAAAAATAATTGTAAACATTTACGATGGTTTATTTTTATTTAGAAAAAATCATTTTTTAATATTTATAACTATAACTTTAATAAAGGTGTTTTTTTCTTTACATAAAATAATACATTTTCACTAAATTTTAAAAATGGTAACAGGTTCATTATATATGTTTTATTATATATATATATATATATATATATATATATATATATATATATATATATATATATATATTGTGATCACCAATTTAATAAATACTGAAAATTTAATTAAAATTAGTTGATGTCCTGAATTTTGACAAATTTTAAATGAATGGAGGGTCGAAATTTCATATATTTTGAGGATCGGCCATGCATTTTTGCACCTACCTACTTTCTTGCAAACACAAAACATTCGTATAAATATCAACATCTTGGTAATGTTGATACAGATCTCCATTTTTCTAGTTTATAAACCTTTTTGCAGACAATTGTATTTCGAATCCTGAGTATGGATATACAGGCATGTCGTCCAAGCTGGTATCGAACACAGCAATCAGCGAGTCTAACCGTTAACCCATCAGCAACAAATCACACAGATTAATATAAAAGTATAAACACTACCAATCTAATAATAATAATAATAATAATAATAATAATAATAATAATAATCTAATAATAATAATAATAATAATAATAATAATAATAATAATAATAGCGAGAGAGGGAGAGAGAGCTAAAAAAAACATGGAAGATGAAAGCCAAGATAACACCACTAATAGTAGGAACACTAGGAACCCCCCCCCCCAAAAAAAAAAAAAACTGAAAAAGAATGGGAGAGATTGGAATCAGAGGGATGGTTGAGAACATACAACTGATAAATGAGAAGATACAACTGATGAAAATCGCTGAAATCTTAAGGAAAATCCTTGACTGCGGAAACTAATACACATGAGCTACAAACGCTAACCGAACATATAGAAACTGCAATGGAAGTAAGAAAAAAAGTAGAGAAACGCCACATGAAACGAATAAAACTAAATCAGTATAATTCTAAGTTAACTCTCTCTGATGTAGTGCCGGCATTAAATGACATCACATACAGTAGTCGAGAAGTGTCAAAGAGGATGGCAAGAATGAAAAGAAAAACAACACTAAATGCGTGCAAAGAGAACTGAGGCCTTGAAGAGGCTTATTGCTACCCAAATTCCAGTGATGACCAGTGGGCATTGTCAGGGAGAAATCAATGGCAAACGGATGTTGCGATGATGCAAATTCATTTGCAAAGGATATAGAAATAGGCGAAGAGTACTAGACATCTGAGGAAATTTGTTGTCACCCAGACTCCAAGGAACGCCACCTGTTGTTGTCAGTCAGCAATATCTGATGATGACTTGTGTAAGAACCCCTAGTGAGTATAGTAATATAATAAATATCATTAACTGATAAAAAATGTATTGAAAAGAAAAAAAAATTATAGTTAATACAATAATCTTTTTCTTGTTTATGACTCCCGCCTTTTCTCTCATCTTTTTTTTTTTTTTTGCTTGTCCTAAGGAGATAAGTGTTCGACGCAGACACAGACGATTAAAAAAAAAATAATAAAATAAAAAAAAGCGGTAACTTTTAAAATCACAAAAGATAACTTCATCATTCAAATAAATAGTAGCGATTTGTTGTAATCGGGTCACAACACGGCTCCCTCCTAGGGGGGGGGGGATCAGATAAGGGTCGATATCTGGAGAGAGCGAATGTCGCTGAGGGCAGGAACTGTGACATGAAACAAATAGCAAACTTTGAGCACGTCAGATTCCATTCATTCATTTATTTATTTAATTGGCAAAGAATAAACGCACAAGTGATTGCCATTTACAAGGATTAAAAGTTAGTGAGAATTTAGGGGGTTATGTACAAAGAGAAACTATACAGGGAGAACACCATGGAGGTCCGACCAAGGCCGCTTTGAAGCCTTGTAGTGTGAGCTGATTTACGACCTCATCGGGTAGCTAGTTCCACGGAGATGACACTCTAACCAAGAACGCTGTTGGCATTGAAGCCTCCGGAACCGTCAAAGATAGACCTTTTTCGCATGCCCACGGAACTCGCGATCTGGGGTAGGGGTGAAAAACAGGTTCCAGTCTAGGCCGCACCGTCCATGGAAGATGTTGTAGACAAGGATGAGGCCTCCTGCGCTCAAGGGAAAAAAAGATTTAGAGACCCTAAACGTAGCTCATAGGATAGACCTCTGAGGCCAGTCACCATTCTTATTGCCAGGCGCTGAGCCCGTTCGAGACGCTGGACGTCTTTCACGTAATAGTGGGATCTGGTATTCCAGCATCGAGCACACCAGGGAGGTGTAAAGGGGAAGGAAGATGGAGGGAATGAGAAGACCAAAGAAGCGGTGCATGAGGAACAGGACACCCCTGGCCTTGTTAGCAGCGGTGATGCAGTGTTCAGAGGGTGGATATGTGGAAGGCATAATACCTTCAAGATCCTCGGCTTGACTGACAGACTCCAGCAGCCTGCCATCTGGTTGGAAGTACAGGGGAATGGAGGAGTTGGGGGATGCCGACCCATTACTATGTGGCTGCATTTGGCGACGTTTAAACTTAGGTACCAGTCCAGTGACCATCTCCAGACTTCATAAAGGCAACGCCGGAGATCTTCATAATCGCTGAGGGTTGCAAAAATTTCGACATCATCGGCAAACAGGAGGGACAGCTGAGAAATCACTTCGGGCAAGTCATTGACGAAGATGAGAAACAACAGGGGCCCAATGATTGAGCCCTGTGGCATACCACTTGTTGCACTGCTTACAGCGGAAAGGCAGCCACTCACTTGAACCCGGAAGGTGCTGTCAGCGAGGAAGGGGTCGATCCACTGCACGTTCGAACCCGTACGCCTGGAGCTTGATGAAAAGTAGACGATGATTTACAGAGTCGAAATATTTGGCAAGCTGTGTTGTGTTGGATACAAGACTGATGATCGGTGATGCTGAAAAATTACAATAAATTGTTAAACTAACTAAATATAATAATAAACTCGATATTCGAAATGAAGCATTGATATAAGAAATTGAATTTAAACTCTATAAACTAGAATTTAAAACAAATTTATTATTTGACAAGGAATACTAGTTGAAAACTTGAATTTTTTCCTTATTCTATGGAGCTTCAAAGAATGGCGCATATTCTCAAAGGAAAGTAGGCAGGCTATACATTTTACTAGTTAATAAATAAATTGAAAACTATGAATCATAAAAGAAGTTATATTTGTATGAAAATCGCAAAGATTTATAGGTCATTCCGATACAAAACTTACGTAGTAACACTCCCAGACATATCAAGTACTTTCGTATGAAATTCTATAAAAAACGGAACAGCCGTTTCCAGGTCTCTAAGGAACGAAATCACACACTGACACAGTTCCTATATATATATATATATATATATATATATATATATATATATATATATATATATATATATATATATATATATATATGTGTATGTGTGTGTGTATATATATATATATATATATATATATATATATATATATATATATATAGAGAGAGAGAGAGAGAGAGGATTATTGTCGCCCATTTAAGAAATGAAAATAATTCTAAAATTTTAGCACTGTCTGAAAAATTGAAAAAAACGGTCAACTATTCTCCTGCACTGATGATTTCGTAAGCATGAAACACTAGTGTCCATAGGTATATAAAATATTATTTAAATTATATATATATATATATATATATATATATATATATATATATATATATATATATATATATACAGTCATCCCCAACAAATGGACTCATCAGTGTGGCTACATTCTAACGTTAGTTCATCAAAGCCAATGAGGAGTGAGATTTTTGTTAAACGTTGAAGAATGTTTCATTCGTTTAACTTATGATGAATCGTGCATTATCGCTAATGATAACTAGAGAGATCACTTACCAATCCATGAACTTGCATATGATTATTTGGAAAGTCATATATAAGAGATATATTCATAACAGAGATCAAATATTATTAAATAGTAATATATATATATATATATATATATATATATATATATATATATATATATATATATATATATATATATATAACGAGGAAACAAAGTGAATAAGTATAATACAAGAATGTTGTTATCATACTTGTTTTTGTTGTTTTTACTTTATATAGCAACCGATTACAGACAAGTGCCCGACGCAGACAAAAAAAAAGAAGAAAAAGAAACGAAAAGGAAAAAAAAAAAGATGCGCGAAAACGTGAACGCCCTTATTGTACGATTTAAAAAAAAATTTAAAAAGCGCGAAATTGTGTTAATCATATCGCAATGTCTACCAGCAAGCATGACTGCCGATGACGTCGTGCTCGGGATTTTAAATGGGTCGAATTACTTTTCGAAAGGAGTTATGGGAGGATTTTTTTAGTGTTCTTCTACTGCAAGAAATTAGAAACCGGGATCGGAAATGGGATGGAGAAGTCAGCGTCTCTGGTAAGGGGAACTCAGCCCTGCAAAACATGCCTGCGAAGCCCCGTCGGCATTAACCGGTTAGGGAGCCTCAGGCGATTAGCAATAAACTAACCGCTTCTCAAAAAGAGAATGCAATAGGCCTGGGAGAGTGGGCCACCTAGAACTATACAGAACTTTACTACCACCACAAAATCAACAGTGACCGGATCATTACAGGAATAGTCTGTTTATTTTGGGGGCCGAGGATAAAGGCGTTGTGGTAACATTTTTTGGTTCGTTTTATTTATTTATTTATTTAAAATGGAAAACATTCTTTTAAAGCATCTTTAATCGTTTGAAATTAAAAATAGGCAAAAAGTTTTTTTTTTTTTAACGCATAGAACAGGGGGTTCTAAACTATTGCCCACGGGCCGGATCCGTTCCTATAAAAATATATAATCTGGCCCGCGTAGCTGGTATTGAAAAAGTAAAAATATTCAGGAAAATTTGAAAAAGTTTAAATATGTGAAAACAGTGTAATGGTTTTTCTTTTGTTCAGAAAATTGATTAAAAGAATAAGGTTCTGGAGAACCAGTTTCACAAAAAAGCAAAATTAATTAGCAAATCAAGGTCATTTATTTTGTCCGCGTAGCACTAAAAGATCAGAAATATGCTACCTGCCCCCATTCAAAAACTTTGGAGACTCCTAGTGTAGAAGATGCAAATATTTGTTTGTTTGTTTGTTTGTTTTATTAAAAATCATTTTTATTTTTTTTACTAAATAATTTTTAATCAAGAAAAATATTGGCATGTTTTACCTAATTTCAAAAGCATTTTGCATATTTTCGTATGGGTATTTTGCTAGTATATATTTCCATCTATCTAATTCAATCCCAAGCGACGCTAGGTATGTTGCTAGTATATATTCTCACCTATTTGATTCCATCCCGGACAACGCCAAGTATTCTGCTAGTATATATTTGACCCTATCTCATTCAATCCCGAGCGACTCCGGGCATTCTGCTAGTATATATTTCCATTAATCTCATTCAATCCCAGGCAACGCCGGGTATTTTGCTAGTATATATTTCCATCTATCTTATTCAATCCCTAGCGACGCCGAGTATTTTGCTCATATATATCCTCACCTATTTAATTCCATCTCTGGCAACGCCGGGTATTCTACTAGTATATATTTGAACCTATCTCATTCAATCCCGAGCGACTCCGGGTATTCTGCTAGTATATATTCTCACCTATTTAATTCAATCCCAGGCAACGCCGGGTATTCTGCTAGTATATATTTCCATCTATCTTATTCAATCCCTAGCGACGCCGAGTATTTTGCTCATATATATTCTCACCTATTTAATTCCATCCCGGGCAACGCCAGGTATTCTACTAGTATATATTTGAACCTATCTCATTCAATCCCAGGAAATGCCGGGTATTCTGCTAGTATATATTTCCATTACTCTCATTCAATCCCAGGCAACGTCGGGTATTCTGCTAGTATTTATTTCCACCAATTTATATTATATGTTTCTGGTCATTACTCTCGTCTTGTCCGTTGCAATGAATTTTACTACGTTTCGTTTGTCACAGACGATTTTCACAACACTGCTGAATTCATCTATCTTTTTACAAAGCAAGGAGGAATTTTCTAGCCACGCTTCCTCGTTCTCTTTCACCCCCCCCTTATCTTTAAATACTCTCTCTCTCTCTTCCTTCCCGCTTTTTAAAAAATACAAAACGGTGTGATTTCTGTATCATTCTTCAATTGAATAACAAAGGCCCAAATGAGATTTAAATAAATTTATAATGTGATCAGGCTAAGTTTTTGACTGTTTTCTTTTCAACTTTCGTTTTTGTTCTGCGGCGCATTAAGCTCTCCGATTTAAGAAATTGCTCTACCCTTTACTTTTATAACCCAACATACACTGAAATTATTAAAAAAAAAAAAAAAAAAAGTTGCTGCGAACCTGACAGTTTAATCCGGGATTACAGGAAGTTGGAAAAATATAAAGCCTGTTACAAAAACAAAATAAGAAATACCTGCTATTTGTAAAAGTTGTCGAAAAAATATCGAAGTGTTTTTTTGTGATAAAATGCCTATAGTGTATGCTTAACACGTTACTTATGTATTGTGTATGAAAAAAAAATGAATACTGACCATAAAAATAATAATATCCTGTACGTAGGATGCGAAACTTTTAATAATTGGTTTTTGCTTTGCGCTGATGAGATTACCCAGTCGTGTAATACTATAATAAATGAACTAGTATATAACTATATACCGACAGCTAATAAAAGATCACCACTTTGAAAATGTGTAACTATAAGAATGTCTGTTCATTGTAAAGTGAAACTTTTGAATGTGTGTGTGTGTGTGCGTGTGTGTGTGCGTGTGTGTGTGTGTGTGTGTGCGTGTGTGTGTGTGTGTGCGTGTGTGTGTGTGTAAAATCTGTACTGGTAATCATTCTTAACAATGGAATCCGAGCAGGTCTGAAAGCACTTGAGTCAAACGTGACCATGGCAGTTACATCAACCAGTTCTCGCCAGAAACAAGAAAACTAATAAAGAAAACTACAAAGGATCAGAACCGAAATATGTAGACAAGAATTTTCTACATTATTTAATGAAGCATGCTTAATAGAAAGAATGCACACGCGCACACACACATACATGCAAACACACACGCGCGCACACACACACACACGCGCGCGCACACGCACACAGTGCCCTGAAAGCCACTGAAGAATTTGGAACGTAAATAGATTCTTTACTTTTGATCATGATCTAAGACGGTGGGAAATTGTCTCTTAAAAATGTAAAATCTTTATTTATGAAAAATAACGTCTTTTAAATATTGTCCATTTTCAGCTTCGCATGGTCTTTTCAAAACATTATTCATGACAGATTGCAGAATCTCTGGATTGCGTTTTAACTCCCTTATTTCGTTTCTGATGTTTTCCTTCAATTCTTGCAGCGTTTGGGGTTTGACGTTCGAGGTCTGCCAGCTCACAACACTAATATATATATATATATATATATATATATATATATATATATATATAGCGTTGCGCCGATTAGTCGGAATCGGGAATCCAAAAATATATATATACTAGCGGGACTTGTGGAAATTTCACAGGGGACTCATTCATATGTAATCTATTGATGTTGGCATTCTGTAGATGTTCAGCGTAAATGGAAACGTTCTGATACTATTGTAGCTTTTTTGTTAAATCTGTCAAAGTATTTATCTAAGCTAGAATGAATGCCCGGCGTGGCCCGGTCATAACGTACGCTTAAATATAATATTTTAATTCTTGCAGATTTCAGATATATTATTAATGTTCTATCGATTTGTGTATATTATAAAGTTTCCATTTCAAAAATAAAAAAATATATATCCATATGACTTGGATACATCAGCTTGAATCGAAACTACACTTTATATATATATATATATATATATATATATATATATATATATATATATATATAGAGAGAGAGAGAGAGAGAGAGAGAGAGAGAGAAAGTGAGATAGAGAGAGAAAGATGGATAGATAGATATATAAAACTTTAGTTCTTTCAGGTATAATCGAAACCGAAACCAAAACTTGTGTTGTGGGTGATCTATAGATTTTAGTTTTACTCGTAGTTTAAAATCAATAAATTGTTGATAAAATTTGTACAAAAATACACGACTTGAGTGCCATCAGTCATAATCGAAACCGAAAGCTAAACGAAGAATTCTTATCAAAATTATTTATTACAAGAAATAGAAGTCCATAACAATTAAACGACAGGCACTCGGATGTAAGCGTGACACACAAAATAAATAACACACACGCTATCCAATTATATATATATATATATATATATATATATATATATATATATATATATATATATATATATATATATAAGGCTGAACGTC
>NC_136506.1:26114166-26126666 GCF_053919585.1 Euprymna scolopes
GTCTGAACTCCAATCTATGGTCCCCCTTCGCCAATCTTTCACGAAAAACACCCGTCTAGCTGAATGCACTGTGAAAATTTTCCCCCACTCTATATTTGTGCCTAAATCAAAACGCAGATTCCATGAACAAAGCTTCTTTCTTAGAACTGCACGCCTGTGGAACTCTGTTCCGTCTGCCTGCTTCCCACCGGACTACAACTTGGATGTCTTCAAGTCCAATGTCAACAAATTCCTAATGAACCGCCCCCTTAAGTAAACACTTCAGCAAATCTCCACACTAACGTAATGTACTTGCAATAACCCTTATCCCTGAGTGGCTTCCGGGCCTTGATAAGTGGTGATCACTGTGTAAAAAAAAAAAAATAAATAAATAAAAAATAAAAATAAAAAATAAAAAATGGCGCTTCAAGTGGCATTTCTCATATATAAAAGTATATATTTTGCTTAGGAGGTCACCGCTTATCAAGTCCCGGAGGCCACTCCAGGATAAAGGAATAATAAGTTTTAGGTACAGCAGAACCCCGAAATACGGCATTAAAAGATAGTAACACCTACTGATACATGTCATAGTAACCCGAAATAATTACGTTGACACACCGGTTCTCGTTAGATCACTGAAGTTAAGCAACGTTGAGAATGGTCAGTACTAAAATGGGTAACCATTTAAGAATTCCAGGTGCTGTATGCGCTCTCTGCTTATCTCGGCATTGTTTCCAGTCGTCTTGGACTTCTCCTTGCCACTGGACTCAAGCAGTGCCGATTCAGGGGAGGTGTTGTTGGAGATTGCGCAACCCTGGCTGCACAATAACATGAACAACTACTTGTACAGGAGGTATCTATTGTCTTTCGACACTGAACGGAGGCGTTAAGCCGCGGGTAGTAAATAGTAGCAGTTATCATTCTGATATGTACAATTAATGTTTGTATAGAACTTCTTTTATACATGTGTTAAGAAACATGGTCGGTTCAATCCACTTACGACTTTGCTCGATTAGATGTATCAAGTCTCTTGTTTTTGTGGTCACTGCCCTAAAATGTTGTTAGCGTGATTGTTACAGGTGTACTTGCAGGGGAAGCGTTTTACCCATAGCTGAAGCGAGGAGAAAAATTAGGGTTCAAACGCTTTCCAATATGAATTAATGAAAACGAGGTGAGTCGTACTGGATTTGAACTCCGTATTGACGATTCCATTGGTCAAGACGCGGTGACACACGGCAGAGGTCTGATGACGCTCAAGTCGTGCTCGGGACTAACTCATCTATTGTATGCTCCAGAGACTCAAGTATAAGTCCTAGTACTGAATAATATTATGCGAAAAGAAGAAAGTTTTGTTTGGATGCCCCATATCAATTTGGAATCCGTGGGAAGGGGGTCACAGCTGCATCGCCCTTCCCCATCTTGTTGCGGCGGTTTCTATGAAGCAAATATCGCAGATCCACATCCCTTTTTTCTATCCTAGTGCGGTACCGAATACATTTACTACTACTACTACTACTACTACTACTACTGCCGCTGCTACTACTTGTACTCCTACTTCTATGCAACGTGTACTTACTACCATTATAATTACGACGCTAAATATTGGAATTCCTCGTCACTTTGACGAATGAGTGATCGAGACAAACCAGACAACGCCCACAGATAAATGTGAACTGTGAAAAACATGAGTCACTCTCCCCACCAGACAAGTGATTACTCAACAGGCAGGTACATTATCTAGGGTCGCAAGTGCTATTTCAAGAGTGGAGAATTTATACGTTTTCCTCTCTCTATATATATATATATATATATATATATATATATATATATATATATATGTGTGTGTGTGTGTGTGTGTGTGTGTGTGTGTAGGAATTATAGAAAAAATTCTTTAACGTGTAATATATATATATATATAAATATTTAAGTCAAGATTTTATTGTTTAAATCAAGGAATATATGGAAAAGAATTATATTTATTTCCTTAACTCATGGATTTTCAATAATGGCTCATTGATGAGAGAAAAATGCAGTTAGCAAAATTATAGGTTATGAATAAACACATATCTTGCTTATCAGCACATATATTGAAAATGTTATTAAAAATTATTTAAAAAGCATGAAGGATATCATACAGCCTAGGCAATCATACGTTGAATTAAATTCAGTTATTTGCGGGATATTTCTGCCAAGTAATATATATATATATATATATATATATATATATATATATATATATATATATATATATATATATATATATATATATATATATACTAGACTACCCGTGATACGTTGGGTCAGTATGTTATATTAGCTATGGAATTATTGTATGAGCATGACACTTGTGACGTAAAGGAAATAGTTTTTTGTGACATAACAGAAACATTTCTATGGAAGATAGATTTCTATGAGTCGTTCTGTTTATAATTGTTATTTAAAAAAAAACAAAAAACTTACAGCCATTGAATTATAAGTGGTTTGTCATACTTACAGGTAAATGTGCACTGAACAGATACCATAATACTTAAAGTTAAAGTCAAAATTTGATATATCTTTTAATTTAATCGCAAAAAACAAACAATTAGAACGTTGAAAACGTACGCAGTAAAACAATACGTTTTATTGTCGCATTGATTATTTATTTGTAACGTAAATTAAAACAAAACATAATTTCGAGATTATTTATTTATGTTGGTAGTGTAGAAGAAAATGTATGAATGTTTTTTTTTAAGAAAGGTGCATTAAAAGATGGAGAATTAATTTGTTTTTTAAATGAAGGCGGTGGATAAATCGCCATTGTAAAATGCTCTTATGGTTGTCAACTGGTTAAAGTAAATTTATTTGTCAGAAAATTGCGTAAAAAATAACTTAAACGTAATACGGAAATAAACGATGTAAAAAAAAATGCAGAAAGTATTAACACTTGTTTATTTGGATAATTTAAACACGAAAAGAAAAACAATTGAGACGCTGAAAACGTACACAGTAAACAATACATTTTATTGTCGCATTGATTATTTGTTTATGTACGCCTGCGCAACCGGAAATCGTAAACACCCATTACAAGGCTATTTGAGTTGTATAATTATATAGATATAAGAACCCCGGGATACGGCATTAAAATTTAGTAACAGAATACAGTACAGTATATAATACACATGTATATAATCCTATAACATTATAAATAACACTGTAAGGCTGGGCAAATGCCAAAATCAGCGGCCGGAAAAACATCGTATTCCAAATCGTAACCTGAAAAATCCGTATCCTAGGGCCACAGTATCTCGGGGTTCTACTGTAGCATATCTCTCTCTCTCCCTCTCTCTCTCTCTCTCTCTCTTTATATATATATATATGTATGTATATGTATATATATATGTGTGTGTGTGTGTGTGTGTGTGTAAAATGTTATAAGGAGATTACTTCAACAGTATCCAGTAAGTAAGTAAAGCTATGTAGTATGTTATGAAAATATATTTATGACAATTAAGCTACACAACGGCTTTCTAGAGAGAGAGAGAGAGAGAGAGAGAGAGAGAGAGAGAGAGAGAGAGAGAGAGAGAGAGAGAGAGAGAGAGAGAGAGATGTTATTTGTTTTTGTTTTTTGCGATATATTTTGAAAGAATTCAATTATTTACGAGAGTGCATTTTTACCTAAATGCGAGTTGGAAATAATTTTCCCTTTAACCAATTTGATACCCCCACATAGGGAGCGCCATATATATTGTTTTTAAAATATAATTATCCACTGACACGTGTTTCTTTAGATTCTCGCTAGATTCAGACACTCTGATGAGTCGTAGAAGACGAAGCACGTGTCAGTGGATAATTATATTTTAAAAACATATATAAGTGAACGTGTCTGTGTACCTGTCTGTGTGTGTTCTGTGTGTCTGTGTGTGTACATTTCCCTACGCAATAACTCTGTCAATTTTAAGTCTACATACTCGAAATTTGATGTACAGGGTACTGAGATTTGGGAGAATCGATGTGATCGGTTTTCGGACAAAAATTTGGCGATTAAGGGGTCGAAGTTCAACGATTTGACCTTTGAGAACTCTACCAAACTCCTCCGACAATTTTCGGTCTAAACACTTGAAATTTTAGATATACGTTCCTTGGACATGGTTCTAACTTAATAACTTGATTTGAGCCCAAAACAATAAATTTTAAAGGGGTCATAATAGGGGTCACAGTTAAAAAAATTGACCGCCTTTTTTTCTTTCCTCTTTTTTTTTTTTTCTTTTGCTCAACATACACTTCCAAGTACCCCGGCAACGCCTGGCACCCATGCTAATATATATATATATATATATATATATATATATATATATATATATATATATATATATATATGGCAGGAGGTAGAACGGGAAGACTGCGGGCTTGGCATGTTGTAGTCGGCCCAGCTGTGAATCAAATAGTTTAAAATAGACAAGACTCACAAATCATGCCACTCCAAGAGAGACGAAAACCTCGTAAATGACACGTGCGATCGCTGATACATCTGTGACACCTGATAAACAATGGATTCGTCCAGCAGTACCAATGCAATACGATCTACTTTGGACATTTACGCGCGTTGCAGAAAGGTGTTGGCCCTAAACGTTCGTTCCCTTATCTCTCGACCAGTCACGAGTAAAAATATCAGTGTGTGTTCAGTTAATCGTCTACACTTTATTGTTTATATTCGGCGTTGTGTACCACCGTTCATCGTTGCTATGCCGTACCTGATACGGCCAAATCAAAACGATATGCACACGTACATAAACGAAATAATCACCTCACAAAAATATAATTCATACATGTTTCAAGTGTCTGCTTCCTCCGTCTACAGCAAAAGCATCGGCAAAAATCCCAATCATTGATATTTTCTACTAACTAACATTTACTTGGGCTTCAGATATCACTACCCCCACCTCGAAGCGGCACTGACCCTGAGCAGATTGAACCCGCTTCCTACAAAGAAGAAAGTTTCGTGAGAATATCGAATTCACAAACGATCCCCAGTAGCTTGTATATCGCCGTTAGGGGAAATAACGACGTTAGGTTTTTTGCAGATCATGCAAGAAGATGTCAACATCTTCCTGCATACAGCGCCTAGTATTCCCAGGTGGTTACCCATCTGGTACTAGCTAGGCTCAACATTGCTTACTTCGGTGATCTAAGAAAAACTTAATTTTAATGTTAATGTGATTATGGCGTATATCAGATATCAATATAATATACCACTGTTGAAGTAAGGCACAGTTACAAGGAAATTAGAATTTTAAGACCTTTAAGGGGATCATATAATAACAAAAAATGCCTAGGCAGCCTCATCGGCATTCCTCAGTAGAGATGCGTCAGACGATCAGCAATAATCAAACACTTTCTCAAAGACCGAAAAACAAAGCCTAGAGGGGTGGACCTCCTAAAACTGCATAGGACTATTACGTTTATATCCTTCTCACTGTGACATAAGTGAGATTTGAAAAACCATCCCCCTAGAGTACAAGCACTCTGGCCTACAAAAAATGCCCTGGCAGACCCATCGGCATTCTGTTGTAGGATCGCTTTAGACGATCGGGTCGAACGTCAAATAGCTACAAACCTCGGAATTCCACTTTCCATTGTAAACCGAATGATTCTTCAATTTATTAGAGAAGGGAATCAATCTGTATTATCTCACCTAGGTCGATCAGGACCTTCTGACAAGAATCTCCATGAATGATAATAAGCTTGTTCATTTAATTCTTTTGAGTTTTATTTTTGTGTATACGTGATAATAATAGTTGTAATATATGTGTAGTAGTATACGTAGTGGCACCAAATGTATTTCTTATAGTAGTAGTAGTAGCAGCAGCAGTAGTAGCAGTAGTAGTAGTAGCGATAACAGTAACCTGATTCCTTGGCCATTTGGCAAGGAGCAAAGTGTAGTATCTGTTCTGATACTACACTTAACCTTTTCTGACCTCGATCATTCGAGAATAAATCCTTCTGGATTGAGACAATTTTTATTTTTGTTGCTATCCAGAGGGTCCTTTTTTGTGTGCAGCTGGATTTTTCTCACGTTAAAAATTGACCTTGCGTCTAACTCTGTCCTCGCGGGGAGGCAAATAAATATGAACAATAACCTGAAAACAACTTGCTATATGAATATTTTCCGAAATGGTGAATTAGCAAAAATCCATTTAAGTGTTTCTGCACGCATGGGCAACATATGTTTTTTTTTTTTTTTTTTTTTTTTTTTTTTTTTTTTTTTTTGAAAACAATAATAAAACGCAAAGAGCAGAAAAAAAAAGAGGAGGTGAGGGAAACAGTGGTTGCATGGTGGTAGTGGGAAGAGGAAAATGATGAAGGCAACAAAAAAAAAACGAAAGAAAAAAATTACGATGTAGGAAATAACAAAGAAACATTGTAGTAGTAGTAGTAGTAGTAGTAGTAGTAGTAGTAGTAGTAGTAAAAGAAGAAGAAAATGAAGGAAAAGGGAAGAAGCCGAAGAAGAGGGAGGAAGAGAAGAAGAAGGAAAACAGTGAAAAAAAGTAGAACGGTAAAAAAAAGAAGATGAAAAAGGAGGCAAAAAATAAAAGAAAGAAAAAAGAAGAAAAAGGAAAGACCAAAAAAGAAGAAGAAAATGGAAAAACGGAGGAAAGAAAAAGAAAATAAAATCAAAAGAAAAAAGTAAGAAAAAAAAAAAGGAAAACGAAAAGTGTAGAAGAAGAAGAAGAAGAAGAAGAAGAAGAAGAAGAAGAAGAAGAAGAAGAAGAAAAAGAAGAAGAAGAAGAAGAAGAAGAAGAAGAAGAAGAAGAAGAAGAAATGGATCCCATATCAAAAGCGAATTTTTTTTTTTTTTTTTTTCCTTTTCCGATTTCGTCCGAATCCATGTTAGAACACATCGGTGTACTTTTCTTAACATTCGAATATTTGCAGGGGTCTCCTTTTACAAATGTCCCGTTTATTAAGATGAAAAACAACTGTCCGTCTTTACCTTCATTGCTTGTATGTCTTAGAACACCTTTTAGACGTCGACGTCTCACAACTGGAAATTTCCGAGACATACTCTCCTACCTATATAGTCACAAGCTTTTTTTTTTTTTTTTTTTGTACTCTTTTCAGGACGGCTGGATTCAACCTCCGCGTTAAACCGGCCTCATTTCTAATCTTGCAACACGGATGACGCAGGTGAAAGGCCGATCTATCATCCATTGAATCCAGTAAGATGACACGACTATCTGGTTTGTGACCGGCACGGAGTATTAAATGACATCGGTCTCAGACACAATGATTCGTCGCCGTTGTTAAAGCACAGTCGACTCATTTCAACTAAGTTTATCAGGCTGGGTAGTTGGAATTCCTAAGGAAGGGCAAAAAAGTGAGGTCGCAGTGCGTGGGAGATGAAAGAGCGCGAAATTTAATGAAATGCAATTCATGTCATTTCCTTGTATAAAGGGGGGGAGTAATGGAGTTTAGGGTATTTTTTTTTTATTATTCTTGTGTTGTTTTATTTTGGAGTTGACATGTGGGGAGTATCATAGACACATTGGGCACGGCATTATTCCTTTTAACAATAAAAAACGGAAGGTAGGAAGAAACAGAGAAAGGAGAGAAGAATAGCGGAAATACGAATGGGAAAATACGGAAAAAGAGGGGAAAGAAAACGGAAAAAGGAAAAAACGGAAACATGAGGGTGGGGGAAATAGGAAGGAAGAAACTATGGATGAATGAAAGGTGGGAACGAAAGAAGGGTCAAAAAAAAAGTAAAGGACGAAAGAAACGGAAGAACGAAGAACCGAAAGGAAGGAATGAAAGAAGAAAAGAGAGAACGAATGGAGGAAAGAAGGATAAATATAAAAATAAAAGCGGGAAAGAAGATAATGAAAGGAAGGGGGGAAGAAAGGAGGAAAAAGAAAAGAAATAAACCAAGAAGGAAGAAACCTCTTTCCCAGAGAAAAGACGTTGGAAGCCTGTTTCTGTTCTAACCTTATTTTCATGCCAAGTGATCGTCTGAGCTCCAATCTATGGTCCCCCTTGCCAAACTTTCACAAAAAGCACTCGACAAGCTACAACCACTATCAACAATTTCCCCTACTGTCCATCTGGGCCTAAATCTAAACACAGATTCCACGAACAAAGCTTTTTTTCCTATAACTGCCCGCCTGTGGAATACTGTTCCGCTGGTCTGTTTCTCAGCCAACTACCATATGGTAGCCTTCAAGTCGAATGTCAACAAGTTCTTGTTGAACAGTCCTCTTAAATAATCAAATTCTACCAAACTTACACCATTAACGATTACTACACTAACACTTTACATTCGTTAACCCGTATCCTCTAGTGGCCTTCCGGTCTTGATAAGTGGTGACTCCCTTATACAAAAGAGAGAGAGAGAAAAAAAAAGGAAATACCAATGGAGAAAGGGGGAAAGAAAAAAAAAACGAAAAGAAAGGAATGAACCAAGGAAGACGAAAGAAAGGAAATAATCCTGGTTTAGTTGTTTTATTTTATGCCAACCATTTTCGGATCATTGAATGCCGAAGTTAGTAATTTTGGAAACAAGTTTTATACTTCAGGTTCTTTGTATCTTCAAAATATTTATTCATGATGTTTGGTTTGGTTGTTTTGTTCTACGGCATACCAAGCTCTTTTAGGGTTATTAAATGCAGAGTCAAGTAATTATGGAAAATGATTTTATGCTTCAAGTACTTTATATCTTAAAATATTTAGTCATGGTGTTTGGCTTGTTTTGTTTTTTTACGTCATATCAAACATTTTTGGTTATTTAATGCGGAATCAAGTAATATTAGAAAAACGTTATGTTACAACTTCTTTATATATTAAAATATTTATTCATAGTGTTTGGTTTGGTTTGGTTTGGTTGGTTTGGTTTGGTTTGATTTGCTTTGGTTTGGTTTGGTTGGTTTATTTCACTTCATATCACTCTTGGACAGGGTTCAAAAGAGAGTCGCCAACCTGATAGGTTCTGAACTGTTATCTACGCTTCAGCCTCTGTCCCATCGACGAAATGTTGCATTCTGTTCTACAAATACTTTAATGGTGAATGCTCTGACGAATTACAAGCACTTGTACCTCCTCGACGTGACTACCCCTGACAAGCAACTAAGTCCCACCCGTTTACTGTAGAGACCCCTAAGTGTGAGAAAGACTTCTATTCCAATAGTTTCTTCCTCAGAACTGCAAGATTTTGGAACTCCCTTCCGGGATTCTGCTTTCCCAACTGTACTGATATGCAGAAGTTCAAGTGTCATGTGAACAAACATCTTGCTGCTCACCTCCCTTCATAATTCCCCTGCAACTTATGACCCCGATAGTAGCCCCCCACTTCAATGCTTACGATACAACAGCCTCGTCAGACCCTACAGTAATCTGTTTCTGTAAGGTCTGACGAGGCTGTTGAATTGTAAACATGGTCCAACATCCGAAACATATGTAACCAAACAGATAAAATGGCAATAAAAAATAAAACACACACACACACACACACACACACACATATATATATATATATATATATATATATATATATATATAGATAGATAGATAGATAGATAGATAGATAGATATCAGTCCCTTTCAGATCATTTAATATTGAATCCAGTCATTTTTGTAAAAAAAAAAAAAAAAAAAAAAAAAAAAAACGTTTTACATAATCGATAAGCGAAAAAATCCGATTAAAAAAAGAATAGGGATTTTAACCCAAGTTAACACCTTACACAGCCTAACATCACAAATGCCTTGGAGAAGTGTTATTACTACACATGCAGAAAGGCCCGGCATATAAAATCAACAGTAGGTTCTTTGATATGACAGAACCGCGTTCGAAATAAATGCTTCTGTTTAAGGCACATTTGAACCATGGTGTTTGATTTTTTTTTTTTTTAAACAGATTCAAGCCGTTATCAATAAAAAATAATTTAATAAAATCAACAGTGGGTTGTGGACCAAGTCACTGCGGGAAATCATGTGAAGCTTCTTCCCTGGCAACGTTTGGACTCCCTGCTAGCAAAGGCATAAAGGAATCACAGAAGGAATGAAATGAGGAAGGAAAGAACGATAGAAGGCCAATAAAAAAGAATGAACGAATAATTTATAGAAAAAAATGATTAATGAATTTAAGAGAGCAAAAAAAAAAAAATGAACGAATGAATAAATGATTTAAAAAAGAAAAAAAATGAATAAAAAATGTAAAGAAGGGAGGAGGGGAAAGCGAAAGAGTAAAAACAAGAAGGAAATAAATAAAATAAATAAAGGAATGATAAAAAAAGAAGAATAAAAAAACGAAAATATAAATAGTGATGGAACGTTAACGATCTCTAAAAAAATCTCTAATAAAAAAAGAAAAAATTAAACAATCGATGCTGTAGACTGACAAACAAATTAAAGGGTGGTATTTTAATACCACTCTATAACACAGAGGTCAGTGCAGTGTCATTTAAGTATTAAAAAGAAAGTTACTGATGTACCAGTAATTATAGGAATACTATACCATTAATGGCTGATTCCTTAAGCAGAATAAAAACCGGAAGTAAAGCCTCGTGTTGTCTTAGTTAAGCGACGTCTACCTTCTTTCTTTTTTTGTTTTTTAATCCGGTTTGTGAAAATACCAATGTCGGAAGCTCGACGAGTTTGACTCGCCGCGCCTAGACACTCCTCGATTTAAACCGTACCTATTTACCCAAATTAGTTAGTACAGAAGGAACGCGAGCACCCAAGAGTTTTATGTCGTTGGTAACCTCTCCTCAGCAGTTAAACTAACAATAACGTTAAGAGTGCTATAATAAGGTCCTATAATATTTTATTCATCTGCCATCTGCACTGAACAAAGCTAAGCACAGTGTTGGGTTGACTTACGGCAGCCTTGTAACTCTTTCTTTTTTTTTTTTTTTAGTTCCCACATTCCATGAGCGATGTTTCTGAGAAAGGAGGAAGAATTGCTGTTTTCTAGATCAGAAAATTATCTAACGCTTATCGTTAGCTAGTCTTTGACCTTGAAATAATACTTTTTGCTATATAGCTCCATATACCAAATGGCTTCACGATTTGTAAGAGGCGATTTCCATTAACCCTTCCAACTCTGAACGGCCGCTATATTGTCCCTAGCAACATAGCTTGAAAAAAGGGGGAAAAATGATACAGCCACTATTTCAGTCTTCTAATAATTTTGCTAATCACCGATCGTTTTTTTATTTTTTGTCTTTTTTGTTTGTTTGTTTTTTTTTTTTTTGCTAATTATTGCTTAATTTGGTTAGGGTCCAAAGGGTTAAAAAAAATGTTTAAAAAAAAAAAAAAATTCCCAAAAGAGCTATCTAGATTGAGTTTAATCTTATATAGTTCTACCGGTTCTCCTTCACAAATGATGACGCCTCAAGCAGCGGGCAATTAACCCAATCCCTCCTGTCTGTAGCTCCTAGAGGGATGATCTCATCAAACTGTGTCAGTTAAGTACGGTATAATCACGTTGACACACCGGTTTCCGTTAGATAACCGAAGTTAAGCATCGTTGAACCTTGCCAGTATTAAAATGGGTAACCATCTGGGAATACCAGGTGTTGTATATGTTCTTCACTTAACTTGGCATTGTTTCAAGTCATCCTGATCTTCTCTTTGACACTGGAATCAGACCAAGAGAACTAAAACTGTAAAAAATTTAAGCTAACTGCGCTCATCTATCGTCCACGCCCCACCTCCCCCACACACGCACATTAAATGGCCGTGCTGACGTCACTCAAAATAATGGTAAAGGGCCAAGGAGTATGGTAAGAACGCGAAAGGAGACAACTTTCTAGATCTCCATTGGAAGAGAACAGGGAGTACGGGGTCCTCGAGGAAGCTTCTTGCTGCCCAAAGAAACAAATGGTAAGCGACTGCTGCAATAACTCAAAGTCATTTGCAATGGTTAAAAATCTTAAGAGACTTGTTGTCACTCGGACTCTAGGGGTCACTACAAGCTATTGTCAGTGAACGATCGCTGGTGATGGCTGTGTAAGTACTCCTGGCGAGTAAAATAAATAAATAAATAAATAAATAATGTAAAAAGTGTAAAAAAAAAAAAAAAGCAGTTTCGTTACCGTCATCTGGATCCTCCATAATCACTCAAAGATCGAAAATAAAACAAAATATTGGTAGACCATAAAGATTTTCATACGATTGGTCGTATTATTTGGATGAATTTATTCCGATATTTTGCATAAATTTAGATTATTGAGCGATTATCGAGGGTCCAAATGACTTTAACGAAACTGCCATTTTCTTTTCGTTCGAATTCAAAAGAGCTGGTACTACTTTTGTTTTGAAGTAAATAAACACTTTAAAATAAGTTAAAAAGTACACAAAAAAAATTGGAAAATTAAAGATGGCGCCTCACTCCCTCTTTAACACGGTAAGTTTGGGAAAAAATGTTATAAATAAAAAACTAAAAAAAATACTATTAAAAACCCGCCGAATATATGTCAAGCTTACAAGCTATGTCACGGAAACATATATTGAGCGAGTTGTGAACAGTATTTTATCCAGTTATTTAT
>NC_136506.1:26136666-26144166 GCF_053919585.1 Euprymna scolopes
TGAAAACTTGAAACAAAACAGAAAAAAACAAAAAATTAGGCACAAGGTCACTCAAAAATTGAGGAGGGGGTGTCTATGGTCATCCTCGTTAGTGTACCTTTGATCTTGGTCTGAAGTTTAGGAGTTATATCGACGAAAATACTATTTGTTTTTTGTTTTTTCATAGGAGTCACCGCTTATCAAGGCCCTGAGGCCATTCGAGGATAAGGGTTATGGAGTGTACAGTAAACAATGGGATAATATCGTAGTAGTCGTTATTAATTGAAATTTGATAGATTGGATTACTTAAGGGGTGGTTCATCGAGAATTTGTTTACGTTAGACTTGAAGACAACCAGGTTGTAGTCAGCTGGGAAACAGGAAACCGGAAGAGAGTTCCACAGGCGTTGTCATTTCAAACTTAAGCGTTGCAGATCAAATCACATGTCGTTTTAAATTTAATTGTGGAAGACTAAAGCACATGCCATTACAAACTTAAGCTTGGCAAACCAAAGGACATGCCATTACAAACTTAAGCTTGGCAAACCAAAGGACATGCACTTTCAAACTTAAGTATGGCAGACCAAAATTATTGATGGATAGCGATAGAAATAGTAAAAAGACAACAAAGGGAAATAATATTTGAAACTGAAACTGGCAAACCGACGGACTGAGCCTATCTGAATAGTGCGAGGACGCAGCAAGATATAACAAAAAGTAGTTGACTTCCTACACATCGACGGTAAATGGCGCTCATAGTTTCCGTTCAATTATATCGCCTCACACGTGGGTAGCTTTCATTTACCCGTCACCCAGTTTGAATTGCTATTTAGACCCTCCCGTTTGTAAAATTGGACTACTAGTAATCTATACACACACGTGTGTGTGTGTGTGTGTGTGTGTGTGTGTGTGTGTGTGTGTGTGTATATATATATATATATATATATATATTTCTTTGTGTTATGTCTATATATATATATATATATATATATATATATTTATATATATATATATATACATATATATATATAGAGACATAACACAAACAAATATATATATATCTATATATCTATAAAAGTGAACGTGTCTGTCTGTCTGTGTGTCTGTCTGTCTGTGTACATTTCCCTACGCAATAACTCTGTCAATTTTTAGTCTATAGACTCGAAATTTGAAATACCGGGTACTGAGATTTGGGAAAATCGATGTGACGGGTGTCAGCCAGAAATTTGGCTGTTAAGGGGTCAAATTTCAACGATTTGACCTTTAAGAACTCTACCAAACTCCTCCGACAATTTTGGGTCTAGACACTTGAAATTTTAGATATAGGTTCCTTGAACCTGGATCTAACTTAATAAAGTGATTTGAGCCCGAAACTATAAATTTTAAGGTGTCATAATAGGGGTCAAAGTTTTAAAAAATTAACCATTTTTTTTGTTTTTTTGCTTTTTTTGCACAGCATACACCTCCAAACACCCGAGCAACGCCGGGCACCCCTGCCAGTATATATATATATATATATATATATATATATATATATATATATATATATATATAACACTTACATAAATATATATACATATATATAAACATAACAGACACATAACTATATATATACACTACATAAATATATAGATACATAACATATACATAAAAATATAGTATTCTTTCTTCTTTTGTTTTTTTTCCAAACAACGAAAAGTATTTTAGACTGATGAAAATAATTCCGATCCGGATAAAAACGTTTTACGGAAGGAATTAAATCGAGTTACATGTTTTACCCTTATCATAGATGACCCCCTCGACCCACCAAAATAACTAACGGGCCAGAATCAAATATTTTTTGTAAGTAGAAAGCTATCGATGACAAAAAAAAATGAGAAAGCGATTAACTTTACTTTATATATTAGATTATGAAAAATAATAGAACTACGACTTCTACTATTATTACTACTAACAAATATATCTCCTCCATCAAAAAACAAAAATAAATGCTGAAGTCCGAAACTTATTACCATAGACTGTGACTCTGGGGGGTGGGGGTTGAGAGCAAGGAATGACCAATGAAAATTCGCACCATCCAGACTGACTAGAAGAGCGCGAAGAGTGTGCTGGATTGCCAAATAACAAATGTTTTCACGGTGGTAAACGGCTGGTGTGAGAATACCAAGTGAGTTTTTTTTTTTACTATTAAGTTCTTATCAAGGCCAATAACCACTCGAGTTAAAGAGTTAGTAAGACAGAATGGTCGCCAGCCGAGTGATGAGGAAGTTTATGGGTATGCTAACATTAGTCAAAGATATGAACTTCTTTGTGATTACGCATGGAGCATTTTATGACAGTAATTCGTTGAGACTGGATTTGAAGACAACCATGTTGTAATCAACAAGAAACAATCCTGTCCTAATGTGTTCCATAGGAAGGAATTCCTCGCAAAGAAGTTTTGTTGCAAAGGTGATGAAACCAGTGCTGGAAATCTTGGGAGATTGTTATCATTACCTGCGTCACCTGTATCGGGGAACTGCAACGAGGCTGCCAAAGCATATTTTTGCTCCTCCTCGAGGGCACTAGCACTTCCAACTTTTTGATCTTTGTGTCACATCTTACCGTCGTGGGAAGTAGACTCCAGCGTCTACCACCTGTTTTTATAAGTACATAGATAGATAGAATGTTAGTGTTATTGCTGTTGTGCAGGAGTGACGTCGAAAATAACTATTATATATATATATATATATATATATATATATATATATATATATATATATATATATATATATATATATATATATATATATATATTACACGAGTAGTATTGGGACGATTATAGGAATCAGAATCTGAACTTTTGGGGTATTGGAATCGATATCGGAAAAATTTGTACCTATTTTCCGAAGACAAAAACGATTACTTTAATTATTTTTTTTTAATTTAAAACATAATCGTTTACTGCTGGAAGTAAAAATGAAATAATAAATATTTATTGATTTTAAACTACCAGTGTAACTAAAATCTATAGATCGCTCCCCACCACCACCACCACTTGTTTGTTTTCTACGTTTGAGAAAATATATGCACATTTAACATGTCTTTACGGAAATCGGGACAAAATAATCACTTTAAATATTTAAACATTTATAAAGAATCTCAATTGGAATCGGTAATTCAGTACAGAATCGGTAAGTGTATCGGAATCTGGAAAAATTTTGAAATCGTCCCATCACTAATATATATATATGTGCGTGTGTGTGTGTGTGTGTGTGTGTGTGTGTGTGTGTGTGTGTGTGTGTGTGTGAATTTTTAATTCATCACTCGCCTGAAGACGACTCATGGAAGTCGAAAACTTCGTGACTATGTCAAATTTCTTTTTGCGCTCGAACAGAACGTTCGAATATTGGCCCGCCAAATTAAAATAAAGGATTGCACCCCCCCCCAAAAAAAAACAGGAATTATCCCTACTGTTCACGGAAACATGCATGCATAAGAGAAAGAAATGTGACCCAAATATACTAACACACACACACACACACACACACACACACACACACACAGAATATATATATGTATATATATATATGTGTGTATATATATATGTATATATATATATACGTGTATATATGTGTGTATATATATATGTATATATATATATTCATATATATATATACATATATATATACATATATATATATGTGTATATATATGTATATATATATATGTATATATGTATAAATATATGTATATATATGTATATATATATATATATGTATATATATGTATATATATGTATATGTGTGTGTGTGTGTGTGTGTGTGTGTGTGTGTGTGTGTGTGTGTGTGTGTGTGTGTGTGAAGAGCGGGAGAGAAAGTAAGGAAGAGTTTAAGAGAGAAATTAATAATATTTACATAAAAGGAACTATTATACAGAGTGGAAAATATCGATATACGAAGGAATAGATCTAGATGCGTATATAGGGAGATAGTGAGTTATATAGAAAGAAAGTAAGCAAAAAAAAATTGATGTGTAGATACATTGATAGATCTAAACAAGATAGATAGATAGATAGATAGATAGATAGATAGATAGATAGATATACGGAATAGACAGACAGACGGAATAGATAGATATATGTTATTGCTGTTGTGGTGGTGGTGGAGGGGGAGTTTTACGACATATCAACTCTCATCGGGCAATTTCATGCCGCAATTGTGTGGTTTTGTATACAATTGCTACGGAGATGCGATTGAATTTGCAGAGAATTTTGCAAGAGGGTAGCACGTGGCCTTTCCAAATTTCTATTCATTTGGTCAAGCTAATCAGCGCTTAACTTCGATGAGTTTGCGGAAACCGGTCTGTCAACGTGATTACAGCTGTATCATACCAGTAGGAGATCACTGGTAATCATTCGTGTGCGAACTCCTAGAGTGTAAATAAGAGTTTAGGAGGATTAAAAAAAAACCGTGGAAGGCGAGCACCATTCAGACCTCCACTTGAAGAACCTTAAGCGTACTGGCATCATGCAGAAGCATATTGTCTCTCAAATTTCAAATAAACTTTAACGACCGTTATCAATGAAAATTTTATGATGTGAACCTGTCACTCAGATCACAAGGAACAACAACCAGTGTTGCTAGTGAGCGATCATTGGTAACGACTTGTGAGTGATTCGTCGTCCTAGTAGATCACAAGGTTAACATCAAGGAGACGGAGAAGCAAAGCAAAGACACGGAACTTGCCATACAGCTGAAAGGGATATGGAATATGGACAAAGATAACACCAATAATCATTAGAGCACTAGGAAGAATCCTGAAAAATCTTTTTAAAAAAAAGGAAAAGAGAGAGAAATTGGGATCCGGGGGAAGACAGAGAAGATGCAAAGAATAGCGATAATAAAAATGGAGAAATCTTAAGGAAAGCCCTAAGACTAACCAGCAACTTGCATACTACAATAAAACAAAACAATAAAACAAAAAAACAGAATACGTCCACAGAGAATCAAGAAAATTAAATCGCAATATGTTAAGGTAACTACGCCCCTCCCCCACCCCAATAAAATTATAAAAAAGCGTAGTGTCGTCACTGACTGACACCACAAATCACAACAAATAGACGAGAAGGATCAAGGAAGATGGAAAGATCGAGGTGAATAATAATAATAATAATAATAATAAATAATAATAATAATAATAATAATAATAATAATAATAATAATAATAAATAAATAAATAAATAAATAAAATTAATAAATAAAAACAACCAGACCATCGCTGGAAGAGTATGAAGATGATTAGGGCCTTGAGGAGGCCTATTGCCACTCAAATTCCAGAACGAGAAATTGATAGCAAGCGGCTGTTGCGATAATGCAAATTTAATTGCAAAGTGAAGAGTACTGGACATCTGGGTGGGGGAACTTACTGTCACCTAGACTCCAGGGAAAACCACCTGCTATTAGCAGTGAGTAATTACCGATGATGACTTGTGTGAGAAGTCATAGTGAGTAAATGAGAAAGATGGGAAGGTACTTCATTGGGAACTGTGCAAACGACTGCTCTTAAAGCACAAGGTCTTAGATTAATTGATGTGAGGTACATCTAAGGAAGGACCGAAAGTGTACTGGCATCATGAAGAATTTATGATAATTTAATTTAGTTTTTTCTTTTTTACAAGTGAGTCACTACTTATCAAAGCTTGAAAGCCATTCGAGGGTAATAGTTAATGAATGTAAAGTGGTAGGTTAGTAATCGTTAATGGTGTAGATTAGGTAAAATTTGGATTATGTAAGGGGACATTTCAACAATAATTTGTTTACATTGGGCTTGGAGGCTACCATGTTGTAATCAGCTGGGAAGCAGGCCAATACAACAGTGTTCCACATGCGCGTAGTTCGAGGAAAGAAACTTTGTTCATGGAATCTGCGTTTAGATTTAGAAAGTAGGGAAAATTGTTGTTAGTTTTGTCACAAGTCGAGTGTTTTTTTGTGAAAGTTTGGCATATAAATATACATATATATATATATATATATGTATATATATATATACATATATATATATATATATATATATATATACATATATACATATATAAAACTATATATAAGTGAAAGTGTGTGTCTCTGTGTGTGTCCGTGTGTCTGTGTGTGTACATTTCCATACGCAATAACTCTTTCAATTTTAAGTCTCCAGACTCGAAATTTGATATTTGATATACAAGGTACTGAGATTTGGGAAAATCGATGTGATCAGTTTTCGGCCAGAAATTTGGCTATTAAGGGATCAAAGTTCAACGATTTGACCTTTGAGAACTCTACAAAACTCCCCCGACAATTTTTGGTCTAAACACTTAAAATTTTGGATATATGTTCCTTGGACATGGATCTAACTTAATAACTTGATTTGAGTCTAAAACACTAAATTTTAAGAGGTCATAATAGGGGTTACAGTTAAAAAAATTGACCTTTTTTTTGTTTTTGTTTTTTTGCTCAGCATACACCTCCAAACACCCAGGCAACGCCTGGCACCCATTCTAGTATATCTATAAAAGTGAACGTATCTCTCTGTGTGTCTGTGTGTCTGTGTGTGTACATTTCCCTACGCAATAACTCTGTCAATTTAAAGTCTACATACTCGAAATTTGATATACAGGGTTTGAGCCTGACTTCCTACTACCACTTTTTTTTTTTTTTTGCTCAACATACACATCCAAACACCCGGGCAACGCCGGGCTGAAATCCTAATATATATATATATATATATATATATATATATATATATATATATATATATAAGTGAAAGTGTTTGTTTGTCTGTCTGTGTGTCTGTGTATATTTCCATACGCAATAACTCTGACAATTTTCAGTCTAAAAACTCAAAATTTGATATACAAGGTACTGAGATCTTGAGAAAATCTTTGTAATCCGTTTTCGGCCAGAAATTCGGCTGTTAAGGGGTCAAAGTTCAACGATTTGACCTTTAAGAACTCTATCAAACTCCTCCAACAATTTTGGGTCTAAACACTTGAAATTTTAGATAGAGGTTCCTTGGACATGGATCTAACTTAATAACTTGATTTGAGTCCAAAACAATAAATGTTAAGGGGTTATAATAGGGGTCAAAGTTAAAAAAATTGACCGCTTTTTTTTTTGTTCCACATACACCTCCAAAAGCCCGGACAACGCCGGGCTGAAACGCTCATATATATATATATATATATATATATATATATATATGTATTATGTATGTATGTATGTATATAAATATATAGATTTATATAAGTATATGTACATATATACGGTAAAACCCCGGGATACGGTATTAAAAATTTATAACAAAATACAGTACAGTATTTAATACACATGTATCAAATCAAATGACATTATAAATAACACCGTAAGACGGGGAAAATATCGTAACCAAGGACCGGAAAATATCGTATTCCACAAAATAATCTGAAAAAGAAGTATCCTAGCGCCACCGTATCCCGGGGGTTCTACTGTATATATTATTTATCAGACAGAAGTATATTTTCATACTA
>NC_136506.1:26149166-26174166 GCF_053919585.1 Euprymna scolopes
TTGAATTTTGCAAAGAGAAAGAAAAACAATAATATTAATGTTTGGTGCATATTAGGCCAGGAAGCCGCTATTTTCATACAGCCCTTTTTAATAGTATCAGGTCTTGTGTTAATAGTTGAAAAAGGGAGGGTAAAAAAAGAAAGTAATTACTTCCTGACCCATTTACGGCCTTTTGGAAGAATTTAATTTTCGATTAGGAAACCATTCAAACTTTCTTTAAAATTCTTAGCAAAACCTATTAGAAAATTGGACGTTTTCGAAGTCCAAAAAACGTATAAATAGACCCCAAAACAATATTTCCTAAGCAAAATTAGTTATGAAATCGCGAAAACTATTATTTGGATTATTCGCGTCACTGTTCTCATCTTGAGAGATTAAAAATGTTTTTACAACGTATCGGCCTATGTATCGTCCGACCTTCTTTAGGAGTATCTTGTCGAACTTGAGAATCTTTCTGTCGAAATTGGGATTTACACAGAATTTCGAACGAAAACCTTTATTTTATCCACGGAGGTAGTTTGCTCTCGTTCCGTCAGTTTTGCCCGGGTAGACACGTCATTGTCGTAAGTTTGGGAGAGGCACTGTAGATGTTCTACGTAATTCGAAATTGAATATGAATGAACACATATCCAAAGCAATTGCGGAAACTCTAGAGGAAGACCTCCAGTCTATAGTCGAATGGAGACAAAAATGGATGGTAAAGTTCAATGCTGCCAAGACTAAGCTTGTTTCCTGTAATAATTACAAGAAACCTTCTCAACCTCCAATAGCTATGTCTAAAGATACATTATCTGAAAGTACTTCGTTCAAACTGTCAATGTTCTATAAGGAACATGGTTGGATGAGATATATCAAGAGCATTGCCAAGGCTGCTGCGAGGAAGGTGGGCTCTCTCTACGGTGCTAGACAGTTACTTACGTCTGGAAGTATCCTGTACCTCTACAAGGTCACCATTCGTCCATGTATGGAGTATTGTTGTCACATTTGGCCTGGTGCATCTGCTACTAGTCTCTCACTCCTGGACAGGATTCCAAACCTAATAGGTCCCGAACTGTCATCTAAGTTTTAACCTTTGCCTCATAGACAAAATGTTGCATCCTTCTGCCTGTTTTACAAGTATTTCAATGGCAGATGCTCCGACAAACTACAAGCCCTTGTATCACCTCGACTTAAATATCACCGACAAACGAGGCAAGCAGCAAAATCCCACCCCTACATAGTAGATGTCAGAAAAGCCTTCTACTCTAACAGTTTCTTCACCAGATTGCTAAACTTTGGAATTCCCTTCCGGATTTCTGTTTCCCAAATGTACTGACATGTAGAAGTTTAAGTGTAATGTGAACAGACATCTTGCTGCTCAACTACCTACATATTATTCCTGCAACTTATGTCCCTGATAATAACCCCCTACATCAAAGTGTCACTGTGCGTCATTTGGGATGGCGATGTTATTAAAAATATATTGAGTATCGCCCGCACTGAAGATTAAACCAGAAACCTTCAGAAGAGTGTAACTTTTAACTGGATTCTCACAAGTACATTTATCAATTACGCCACGGAAAGAAAGAAAGTAGGGGTGAAGGAATTGAGGGTGAAGTACGATCCTATGTGGTCAAGCTGTCGCAAAGGGGAGAAATTGGTATTATTTAACTTCCTTTACCACACCTCCCTCCAAAATATCTACTGTTCACATTTACAAAGTATACACCCCGCTTTCTTCCAGAACGTAGACCACACCCGAATATATTTTATAAAAAGCGAGTGTAATCTTTACTCTCGTTTTAATATCCCCCCTTTTTTGGTTAATGAAGTGGTCTCTTTGAATTGGCATACCACCGAGACATGCATGCACATATGTAACTAATAATGTTTGTATAATAAACAGACTATATACCAGCTCTGCCCTCCACTGACCACTCTTTAATAATAACTGTAATAACCAAACTATACAATAACCAAGCTATACAATCATTATATATATATATATATATATATATATATATATATATATATATATATCCGCCTAAACAATCATAAAACACAAGCAGACAAAAATCCCCCACCCCACTAGCAAACCACTTCAATTTACCTGGATACACACTAGACAATATTAGATTGCTCCTAATAGACTCTAATTTCCCATAAACAAAATTACATTAACAAAAAAAAAAAAAAAATACAATGGATCCTCCCATTCAACACGCAGAAGACAGATCTCAACACAGACCTCAGTCTTCTCAAACCATACAAGTATTTTCTTTCGAAAATAATTAACACAATCACCCACAACTACATGTATGTATTTACGTATGTATAAACTTGTCCTTTTTCTATATTGATTTCAATATGTATATTACTTTGCTTTTCAGCAAACACATATATCAATTTCTTTTGATTCTTAAATCATCATCATCATCATCATAATCTTAATACGATAGAGTATGCATTCTTTTGTGTGTCATCCTTACATTCGGATCGTTTAATTGTTATATTCTTCTATTTCTTTTCATAAATAATTTTATCAAGAATTCTTCATAAGTTTTGGTTTCGGTTTCGACTATAGCTGATGACATTTTAATGATCTATATATATATATTTTATAATTTTATCAAGAATTCTTCATAAGTCTTCGTTTCTGTTTCGATAATGGCTGAAGGAACTATACACACGCACACACACACACACATACACACACACAAATATATATATATATATATATATATATATATATATATATATATATATATATATATATATTTCATAAGTTTTTATTTCGGTTTCGATTCAAGCTAATGCACCCAAGTCATATGGATATATATTTTTTTTATTTTTGAAATCACAACCTCATGATATATAAAAATCGTTAGAACATTAACTTTATAATAATATATAAGAAATCTGCAAGAATTAAAATATCATATTTAAGCGTACTTTAAGATCGGGCTTTACCTTATATTTTAACTATTTATAGTATATCCATTTATCTATATTTATATATATATGTGTATGAATATGGATTAGTATATTTGTTTCATAATATGAGTATATGCGTATGCACCAATGTATGTATGTGTATGTATATATATATGGATGTGTATGTATATGTCTTGATGTATTTGTATGTGTATATATATATATGTGTGTGTGTGTGTGTGTGTGTGTGTGTGTGTGTATGTGTGTGTGTGCGAATAGGTTTATATGTGTAAATATGTGTATCTATGTATATGTAATGACTACAAGGTTGGTTGGTTGCTTGATTTGTTTGTTTGTGCAAAGAATGGCCTTTGGACCAAGGTCACAGTGTAGTATCTTTTTTTATAGGCATAACCACTTATCAAGGCCAAGAGACCACTCTAGGATAAGAGTTAAGTGTGTACAGTAGTCAGTTGGACAATATAGTAATCGTTAGTAATAGAAATTTGGTAAATTTGTTAACTTACGTGGAACGTCTCATCAAGAACTTGTTTACGTTGGACTTGAAGGCAACCATATTGCAGTCAGCTGGAAAGCAGGAAAACGGGAGGCAATTCCACAGGCGTGCAGTTCTAAGAAAGAAACTTTGTTCATGGAATCTTGTTTAGGTTTAGGCACAAATAAATAGTGGGGGGAAACTAGTGATAGTGTTTTCAGCTATACGGGTGTTTCTTGTGAAAGTTTTGCGAGGGGGGACCATAGACTGAAGCTCAGTCGAGCACTTGCCATAAAAATAACGATAAAGCAGAGACAAACTCGCTACATCTCTTCTGTGAGATAGAGGGTGCAGGGAAGAGAAAAGGACATCTCCTACGAGGCTACAAAGTCTATTTTGAACTCTATCAAGGCAGGAGATGTCCTTTCTAGCAGCTCCCACCAAGATGTGGCAACAGTACTCCATCCTTGAACGTACCTGGCATTTATATAGATAGAGAATTGCATCAGCAGTGACACATCTACTGGATCGATAGAAGGATCCCACTATTTTTCCAGCGACCTTGGAAACAGATTTGATGTATGTGTTTCATTTAAGACCAGGAGTAAAGGTCCAGCCAGAAGCTTGTCAAAACATGAGGCCTCCTGAAGACGAGAGCCATTCATTTTAATTGATGCCAGATAGGGATCAGAACCTTGAAGATGTAAAGATAGAAGCTTGGTTTTAGATGCATTAAAAGTAACCAGCCACTCATTTCCCCATTGTACTACATGCTCAAGATCAGATGAGAGAGAATCGGAGAGAACTTGGTCGTTTGCGGTCTTAGATGTGCTACCATAGATGGTAGTGTCATCAGCATAAATGTCTACGAATGGAATTTGGAAGATCATTAATGTAGATCAGGAAAAGAGTTGAGCCCAGGATGGACCCCTGAGGGATTCCAGCATTAATACTGCGAGCTTCTGATTTTTGCCCATCAACTACGACTCTTATGAACCTATCAGAGAGAAATGATTTAATAATTGAGAAGACATTTCCAGCTATACCGTAGCTGGCGATATTGTGAAGTAAACCTTTATGCCATACCCTATCAAAGGCCTTTGATATATCTAGAGCAATTCTCCTAGAAAGGTTGCCTTCGTCGAGAGATTTGCTAATCCTATGAGATATAACTGTAAGTACATCTGCTGTAGATCTAACAGAATGGAGACCATATTGTGTGTAACTAAGAAGGTTATTTTTGCTGAGATGGTTGATTACTTCTGTATTTAACACAGATTCCAGCAACTTACTCATGACGCGCAGGAAACTTATTGGCCTGTACTGTGAGGGAGATGAGCGATCACCTGAATTCTTAAATACAGGGCATACTGATGAAATTTTCCAGGGTGATGGGAAGCAATTCTCCTTACGACAACGTTTAAACAATTTTGTAATTATGGGCGCTAGTTCTGGTTGAAGTTTTTTTAGCACTATAATTGGAATACCGTTGCTCTACTGGAATCAAGGTTTTTGATTAGCTTGGCAACATCACATACAGATATTTGTATATCACATAGCGTGTTTTCTGATACAGGAGGAAATATTGGGGGTTGGCGGCCCTGATCGCAAAGGGTAAAATTAGCTGCAAAGTTCTTGGCAAAGAGTTTGGCTTTGTCTGATGCTGACGAGATTACCTCAGGTCCATTGATGATAGTTGGGATAGAGCACACTCTTCTGTTCAGGATTCTGTTTGCTATTTGTCAAAACTTGTAGGTACCAAGCCGCTGCTCTGCTACTTTGGACTTGACGGACTGAGCATACAACTCTTTTACGTTCTTTATTACTTTTTTACAATGTTTGCTGGCAGTCCTGAAAGCAGCTTTAGTCTCCATACATCTATTTCGTTGGAAGCAATGGAAAAAGTGATTTTTGTGCGCAATGGCAGCAGCACATTCTGGAGAGAACCATGGCTGGCTGTTAGGTTTTTGCTGGAACTTTTTCGAGGATATGAAACGGTTTATACCTACCATTAACCATTCCGTCAGGTCTGATACTATAGAGGACACATCCTTTTTAAACATGGAACGTAGAGGTAGATCTCATATAAATGTATGGAAGCTATCCCAGTCAGCCATAGTGTATCGATATACTGTACAATGGAGAGGTACGTCTGAGGACTTATTACATTTCATTTTTATCTTAATTGATACAACAGGGTGGTCGGAAGAGCCAAGAAAAGAGAGAACGGAAACTGAACACAGTTCAGGGCAAGTTGTGAGAAAAAGGATTAGGAGACTCGCATACTGGCCGTCAGTGTCGGGCACACCGGTGGGTTCGGGAACAATCTGAGTGAGGTCATAAGCAATGGAGAAATTATGACAGAACCCCCCCTTATCACCGGTCTTGTTTGAGTGGGTCAACCATTTCACATTGTGACCATTGAAGTCTCCACATATATGAATGTCAGCTGAAGGATAAGCAGATAGGACTTGATCCATTTTCTCAGATATGCTTTTAAAGATAGTAACTCCGCTGTTGTGTGGGGCGATAGAGAGTAAATATAAACGCAGTAGTGTGCTCAAGTGCAAACCGGAAGCACATATAGGGAAAGTTAGGATCTTCTCTGGAGATGTCCTTAACACATGGGAAGCCATCTTTAATATAGGCACATATTCCATGCCCATGGCGATCTTGTCTATTCTGATGTTTCACTTAACCTTCTCTGTCCTCGGTCAGTGTAGTAGAAATCCTTTATAACCGAGACAATTTTTATTTTTATTTTTGTTCCTTTTGGGGGAGCTGTATTTTCTCCACATTAAAAAATAGACCTTTTGTCTAACTCTACCCTCGTGGAGAGGAAAGTAAATAGGAGCAATAATATCATTAGCAATATTATTATAACTATCACCATTGTTATTATTACTTTACTTTATTTATTTATTTATTTATTTATTATTATTATTATTATTATTATTATTATTATTATTATTGTTTTACCTATTACTATTATCGTTATGGGGAGGAAATTAAATAGGAGCAATAATATTATTAGCAATATTATTATAACTATCACCATTGTTATTATTACTTTACTTTATTTATTTATTATTATTATTGTTTTACCTATTACTATTATAATTATGATAACTATTAATAATATTATTTTTACCGTACAACACATTTGTTTCAGTTTCTAATCATTTATTATACATATTGAAATCAATTGCGTCTTGTTTTTGCCAGTTGAAATAAACGCTAATGTGTCGCAAAAAAAAAATAAAATAAAATAAAATATACAAGTCTTCTTCCACAAACGACAAAAAATAATTCATGTGAACTCTTTGAAATGAATGCTATCCAAAATACAATTTTGATTTTTTTTTCAACATCTTTCATTTTCTTTTCGATTTTATTTTTGCTAATAAGAGCAGAATTGGTGAATTTTCCAATGTTTAATAATGGTAGTTATGGAAAAAAAATTTTTTTAATTTTTTATTTTAATACATATTAGTTTGTTTTTACATATAAATAAATTTAATTAAACTACAAACGTCCAAAAGTTTAGGAACGCAGAAAATTTATACAAACGTTAACAATTTTATTAACAACAACAAAATGTCGACTCCGAATATTCGAAAAAGGCTATCTGTACAAGAAAAACAGCTTATTTGTTACCATTATGATGAAAAAAAGTCCATAGGGGAGATTGCTAAAATATTGAAAAGGTCTAAAAAACGTTGTTTTTCGGATTATTGAAAATAGAAAAAAAGGTTTACCATTGACTGAAAAGAAAAAATCGGGCCGACCCCGAATAACAACTAAAATGGAGGATAGAAAAATCACTCGATCATCTCGTTCTGATCGCTTTAAAACTGCGGCTTCGATATCCCGGGATTTTACATCCGTAACTGGACACAAGATTTCCCGACAAACGATCTCACGAAGATTAAACGAAGTTGGATTATTTTCAAGAAGTCCATGCTCAAAGCCTTTAATTTCTATTAAGAATAAAAAGGCCAGATTGTTATTCGTCGAAAAACATTTGTTTTGGGAAGAAAAAAATGGGGAAAGGTTCATTTTACTGATGAATCTAAATTTAATCTTTTCGGATCAGACAAAAGACCACATGTCAGAAGGAAAAATGGTAAAAGACTGTCCCCTAAGTGCGTTAAAAGTACAGTAAAATTTGGAGGCGGCAGTATAATGGTATGGGGCATGATATCTTCAAAAGGAACTGGCACCCTTGTGAGAATTCATGGAAAAGTTAATGCCCGAATGTACAGAGAATTGATTGGAGAACATGTGGTACCTAATCTTTCTAATTCTGATATCTTTATGCAAGACAACGCCCCGTGCCATAAAGCAAAATAGTTTTAGAAGAGCTAAATAGATCCAATATTTGCGTTATGGATTGGCCAGCTCATAGCCCAGACCTGAATCCAATTGAAAATCTTTGGAAAATTATTGGTGATAAGATCACAGAAAAAAACCCAAAAAATCTTTATGATTTATGGGAATGTATAAAAACATCCTGGAATAATATTTCACCTATAACATGTGAACGATTGGTTCTGTCTTGCAGCAAAAGATGCCATAGTGTGATTGAAAACAAGGGTTTTTTCACTAAATACTGAAAGGATTCTTTATTTTTTCATAATGAATTTCCCTCGTTCCTTAACTTTTGGACGCCTGTAATTTAATTAAATTTATTTATATGTAAAAAAAAAAACTAATATGTATTAAAATAAAAAATTAAAAAAACATTTTTTCTTTAACTACCATTATTAAACATTGGAAAATTCACCAAAAATTCTTTTTTTTCTTTTTCATAGATAAAGTTAGAAGCCATTAAAAAAAAAGATCGATCGTTCCTTAACTTTTGAACGCTACTATATATATATATATATATATATATATATATATATATATATATATATATATATATATATATATATATATATATATATATATATATTGATTGGAGGGGGACTAACACTTGCATAACATATATATATATATATATATATATATATATATATATATATATATATATATATATATATATATATATATATAAAATTTTGGAGTGGAGTACAAAATTTAATTATGGCTAAATACAGACCAATCAACATGATGATTAAAAAAATAAAAGATGAAAATAAAGGTTAGCTAACCAGGTTTCGTTTTTCGTTTAACAGAGCTAAATCGAGGAAAATACGATTAAAAAAAATAGTCATGAATATGGCGGAGAAGACAACCCCCCCCCCGAAAATTAAGCGGGGAACGAAACATATATATATATATATATATATATATATATATATATATATATATATAGCAAGTTATAAAAATATAACTTACTACCTAGCTCTACCTATGTATTGAGCACTGTTTGAAGTAAATATTTATAGTTTACGCATAAAATAATACTTTCGTATATTAATTTATGTGATTAAATGAAGTAGTCGCGTGTGTGTGTGTGTGTGTGTGTGTGTGTGTGTGTGTGTGTGTGTGTGTGTGTGTGTGTGTGTAATCTTAGAAAATCAATGTGGTTTTAGATCTGGCCGGACATGATATTCTCTGCACGACAGCTAATGGAAAAATTGTATGGAGCAGTAAGTGCCTTTGTATCAAGTTTTTGTAGATCTGACAAAAGCTTGGATACCATCAATCGCAATGCATTCTGGAAGATTCTTAGGAAACTAGGCTGTCCTACTACTTTGGTAGAGTTGCTTCAGCAGTTACACCATAATATGAAAATCCAAGTAAACTTTAATGGACCTTTGTCTGATCCAATTTCAGTTGGAAACAGTGTGAAACAAGGCGATATCCTTGCTCCTACATTATTTTCCTTATAATTCGCTGTGATGCATGCTTTTAAGAATTGCGACATTGGGGTAAAGTTTCGGTTTCGTACATCAGGTAAACTTTATAACCTTAGACGGTTAAACGCAAAATCGAGAATTTTTCAGAACTTTGTTCTTGAACATTTGTGTGCAGATGATGCAAACCTTGTTTCGTATTTAGAAGCAGACACACAGATGATTATGGACAATTTATCAGAGACTTGTAAAGCTTTTGGACTTACCATCAGTTCCAAGAAAACATATTGTTGTGGTGGCACCCACTCATTTACATATGTGGATAATATTACACATAAATAGCGAGACTCGGTTAGTCTGAGTGTGTGTTAACCAGAAGCCACCGAAGGCCGAGCCGAGAGCAGATATGTTCTCCAGCCAAGACTCTCTTACTTGAAAACCATTATGTAAATATACTGTGAATATACTTTTTCTAATACACTTCTTATTGATCTACCTTTGTTTGTTGAGTCTTCATTTGTATTGCCTTATACGTTATTTGATTCAACCTGCAAACATAACAGTTGACGACGAAGATGAACGTCAAACATAACACATATGTTATGTTTTCCCCTCTTATAGAAATGCCATATGTTGAACCAAACATCTTGGTTGATGGTAATAAGTTAAATGCCACGGACAATTTTGCATATCTGGGTAATACGCTGAGTAAGGACTGTAGGCTTGATGCTGAAATAAATCACAGAATAGCCAAAGCCAGTTCTACTTTTGGCAAACTGGAGAAACGTATGTGGTCAGATCGGAAAATCACGTCAAAGCAAATCTAAGTGTTTACGAAGCATGCGTTATCACTGTGCTGCTATAAAAGTCAGAGACGGACAACATATAGAAGGCATCCCAAATTATTGGAAAGGTTTCATCAAAGTTGTATTTGGAGAATACTTATATTAACTGAAGGACTCTAACGCCGGACACTGTAGTTCTTGAACGATCAAATACTACTAGTATTGAAATAAAAATCATTCAAAATCAGCTGCGCTCGACTGGACACTTGGTTAAGATGGAGGACAAAAGACTTTCTAAACAACTGTTTTATAGCGAGATAAATAGGAGTAAAAGATCACAACATAATCGAAGAAAAAGGTTTGAAAAACAACTTGAAAATACTTGAGATGAATGTACATAACCGGGAAACCCCAGACCACTGTGGTAAAAAAACATCAGAGAAAGTTGTAAGATTTTTGAAGAGCAGCATGTAGTTCCTGCTGTCTTAAAACGTGTTTTAAGAAAGCAGGACGAAAATATAATATCAGAGAAATTAAAACTGGAACTGAAGTGTACTGTATGTGGCAGATACCTTTTGTCAAAAGCTGGTTTTGTAAATCACCTGAAGTCACACAAGCAAAGATAAGAACAACAGTCTTATGAGGAGGCTTTTACAGCACATCCGGCAACGCTGTTGTCATATTTGTGGCCTAATCTAAAATTTTAAAAGTGGCCTGATACGACATTCGAGAATTCAAAATATTATCATGCGATCACTTTTAAAAATTCAAAATATTATCATGCGATCACTTTTAAAAGGATGAAAAGTTTAATGTCACATATGTGAACTTTTATGTAGGACTAAAGCTGGATAAAAAGGCACCTACATGCACACACCAGCGTAACATTTAACTGAAGAGATGGCAAACTTCCGTCAAGAAGTAGCAATCATCTCTCTCTCTCTCTCTCTCTCTCTCTCTCTCTCTCTCTCTCTCTCTCTCTCTCTCTCTCTCGGCCCTGTCGGTGGGGCATTAGAATATTTCGACGCCCCCCCCCTGCAGAGGGTAAAAGTCCCTCAATGGGGGTCCTGGATATGACCTTAAACTATATCCAGTGGTGAGGGCCCCAGCTTGTGGGCCTTGGGGAGTGTGGAGCCACCCTTTAATTACCATTGATCCCAGGTCCACTCTGGCCCGGAGTGGCAGTACCTGTTAGGGTCCCAACTATGGGTTAAATAGAAACCGACGTGAAAACAACAAATACATTCTATTAAAAAAAATGTTCTTCAAAATCTTTGGATTTGGCATTAAATAACCCGAAAAGGGTTGATATGCCGTAAAGCAAAAACAACCAACCAACCTCTCTCTCTCTCTCTCTCTCTCTATATATATATATATATATATATATATATATATATATATATATATATATATATATATATATATATATATATTATTTATTTTCCTCATTTCGAGGAGGTTAGACACATCATCCAGTGTGAGTTTTGATAAACGTGTTTCTGTGGAACGAACTGGATTCGAACTTGGTACACCGAGATTTTTAGTTCGTGTCGTTAGCCACTGCCATCCCACGACGATTTTATTTATGTAGTGAAGGTGGAGGGATTACTTACGTTGCTAAGAGTGCCCTATGTTTATTATGGTTAATATTATAATGCAAACATTCAATTAGTTCTATTGATACCGGCGGTTTCAAAATGTGCAGGAAATACGGACAAGTGTGCTAGAAAATCAATACAGTTCGATATTAAGTCAGTATACATATTATCATTATCAATATATATATATATATGTGTGTATATATATATGTGTGTGTGTGTGTGTGTGTGTGTGTGTGTGTGTGTATACACACATGAGCACGTGTAAAGTAAATAAAACGTTATATTTGAACAAGACAGACGCCTAATAAGGAAAGAGTGCCCTATGTTTATTATGGCTAATATTATAATGCAAACATTCAATTAGTTCTATTGATACCGGCGGTTTCAAAATGTGCAGGAAATACGGACAAGTGTGCTAGAAAATCAATACAGTTCGATATTAAGTCAGTATACATATTATCATTATCAATATATATATATATGTGTGTGTGTGTGTGTGTGTGTGTGTGTGTGTGTGTGTGTATACACACATGAGCATTTGTAAAGTAAATAAAACGTTATATTTGAACAAGACAGACGCCTAATAAGGAAATGTGAGTAAGCGGTCGTAATTTACCTGAGGGAACTTAAAATGTGGATTTCTGACCCCCCCCCTCTCTCTCTCTCTCTCTCTCTCTCTCTCCCTCTCTTTATTCTTCTATCTCTCACCCTCACCCTCTCTGTCTCTTTCAATTTCTCACTCACTTAATTCTCTCTCACACATACTCTCTCTCTCTCTCTCTCTTTCTCTCTCTCTCTCTCTCCAGTCCTTTCTTAAAACCGCCCATCCACCCCTTATTCTGAAAGTGAAACGAATTACAAAGATTATATTAAAACGCCATTGCCTTTTTATGGGAAACGATTTCGGAAGTAGTAAGAAATAAACGTTCGAAGAATAAAGAAAGAAAAAAAAGTGAGAATATGTGTGTTTGAGGACACTTCTCAACCTATATACTCAACGAATGTTTGATCTACAGATTTGAAATTTGGTATGCAGAGTATTTTGACATGCGGAAAATTTTAATGTTTCCATCCAGAAAAAAAAAGAATGCTGAGGGATCAAAATTGAAAAATTGGTACGTGGAAAGCGTCAGATTTTTTTAGCTGTTTTCAACTGTTTCACGACTGCGCATGACAGTTTTCTTTATCTTAAATATCAGTTGGTTTGAATGCATGAAATTTGATAGATAGGGTATTCAGACACGTGAAAATTTTTTTAATCGGGTTCCTTCGGAAAGAAGGGTTGCTAAGGGGTCAAAATTACAAATTGGTACTTGGGAGTTATCGGATTTTTATCTGTCAACTGTTTCACGACTGCGCATGCACGAATCGTTCACATTATGTTAAAAATAAGTAGGTTTGAAAACACTTTTTAAAAATCGTCCCAAGCTGGCCTAATGGCTATCGTACTCGAATCACTGTCTTTAGCTCGAGTATTTTTCTTTTACTAAACTGGTTTCCTTCAATAATTAAAAGAAACCTTCTCTGCCACCAATAGCAATGGCCAGTGACTCCCTGTCTGAGAGTACATGTTTCAAACTGCTTGGCCTAACGTTCACAGGAAACATGAGTTGGAACAATTATATTGAAAACATTGCCAGGGCCGCTGCGAAAAAGGTAGGCTCTCTCTACCGTGCTAGAAAACTACTGACACCTGAAAGTATCCTGTACCTCTATAAGGCCACCATTCGCCCATGTATGGAGTATTGTTGTTACATTTGGGCTGGTGCATCTGCTACTAGTCTCTCGCTCCTAGACAAGGTTCAAAAGAGAGTCGCAAATATGAAAGGCCCTGAACTGGCATCTAAGCTTCAGCCTCTGTGCCATCGACGAAACGCTGCATCCCTCTGCCTGTTCTACAAGTATTTTAATGGTGAATGCTCTGACGAACTGCAGACACTTGTGCCCCACGACGTAGACACCCTCGACAAACGCGACACGCAGCTAAATCCCACCCCACACAGTAGAGATCCCTAGATGTAAAATATCTTTCTACTCCAGTAGTTTCTTCCCCAGAACTCTGGAATTCCATTCCAGGTTCCTGCTTCCTTAACTGTAGTGACATGCAGAAGTTCAAGTGTAACGTGAACCGACATCTTACTGCCCAAATCCCAATATAGTGCCCCAGTAGTTGCTGCCCCTAATAGTAGCTCCATACACTCGGTTTCTTTCGTTTTTTTTTTACTTCATTTTTTTTTTACATACATTTTTTGATACATCTTGTAGTAATTAAAATAAAAAAATGCACACAAAAAAGACAGAAAGAAATAATAAAGGAGTAAATGTTGAAAAAAAAAAAGGAAGGAAAAAGATGTTTTTTACTAATTTGAATGTCATTATTACAACTTTAACCACCGACTTGTTTTAGGTGTTTCGAATTTCGAGAAGTTATTTATCTCCCTTCCTCGGCAGGAAGATGTGACACAAGGTCATGAAAGAGCCTACGCCATAGAGAAGAGAACTCTGGCCTGCAAAGAATGTATGGTCAGCTCAGTTGACACCGCCCCATGACAACTGCAACAACTTATACTTTCTTCAACTTCTACAATCTTTTATCGCCCTTTTCAAGTATTGCTGCTGTTCGATTTTCTTTTCTTTTTCCTCCACATTCGCCTCAAGCGATTAACAATAAAAAAATCATTTCTCAAAGAGAGAAGGAAAAGCCTGAGAGAGTGGCCTTCATTGAACTGTACATACGGAATTTCGGACGGAACCCTTTATTTAATCTACGTAGATAGATTGCTTCTGCTTTGTCGGGTTTCAATTCCAATATTTTCAGGGTTCGAATCTTCCAGGAAACTTATTTTTTGTTATAACGTTTCAATTATTTCCTGTCCGATATCGATCATCAGCATACACATAAAAAAGAAGAAGCGGATGATGCTTTTTTGATGATGGCTGGGTCCTTCAAGACCAATGCAATTTGGGAGGGTCGAGAACCAAAATAATAATAATAATAATAATAATAATAATAATAATAATAATAATAATAATAATAATAATAGTAGCAGGAGCTTTACTATAAAAGTTCGCTCATGAGTAAAAAAAATGGTACAAAACATTAGAACACTGCGAAGTTAAATAATCTATAATATTAAGCTGAATGTGTGTGTGTTAAGCGGACAGTTGGGAGAATCATATTATCGCGTGGGGACGCAAATCGTTAACTCGACCAACTAAAACAAGAAACCGAAAAGGCTGAGTGTTACACAAGACTAAGAACCACGTTTGCTCAGGATCGAAACATGTATAATTTAATGTCTGCCAAGTCGCGGATTGTTTGTTGATCGTTTAATATTTACTATTTTTAAAGTTGAATAATTATATTTTGTTTTCGCTCGGGCAACGCAGGGACACGAGTTATGCTAGTGCATAATGTATTAAACAACTTTAATAGTTTAAATAATCATCTGAGTAGGAAATAAAACGCAGATTTAATAAGACTAATTACTGATAATAAAAAAGAAAGCGAATATTATCACGTACGTTAATTATATTTTGTTAGAAAGTCAGGCTTAATATTACTACATAGCAAAAGAAAAATAAAGAAAAATATTTTATTTCGATTGAAATTTAAAGACTTTGTCCGGTTCGGAATTATCTTTACATGACCATCATCTAATAAAGAGAGAAATAACTCTGCATTCGCTCATACAGAGTTACTGCCCTTTTATTGAAAATAAACTAAAACACATCGAAGGACGGGTAGGTACAGCTAGTTGTTGTTCTTTCTTTTCTTCTTCTTCTTCTTCTTCTTCTTATTATTATTATTATTGTTGTTGTTGTTGTTGTTGTTATTATTATTATTATTATTATTATTTTGGTGTTATTATTATTATTATTATTATTATTATTATTATTATTATTATTATTATTATTATTAATTTTAGCAAAATTACCCCTCGTTGACTGGGTTCAAAAACAGCCTACAAAAAATGGACTCTGATTTATGAAAGGTTATGAAAAGGAAGGTTTGTAAATAGATAGTTTCGAATTTGGGGGTCTCAAAACCAAAGCAAAATATGATGAAAGTAAAAATAAAATAGATAAACCCCATAATTTATTATGCCATATCTGTTCACACTTAAACACTTATCACAATATTAAACACTTATCACTATATTAAAAAAACCTTGTTAAACTTTGTGACATATTTCCATTCGATGGAGATCAGGTGCGAACGAACACCCAATAATTTTATTATACCATATTTCTTCAAACTGAAACATAATTATCAAAGTATACTTTCGCAGATAGATATGAAAAGTCTTTATTAAAGTTTGTGCCTATTTCCATTCTATGGAGGCCAGGCGCGAACGCAGGCCCCACAATTCTCTTATACCATCCCTATTTAAGTTAAAACATACTTATCAAAGTATTCTTATCTATATCACAGACACTTGTAAACGTTCTTTTTTAATCTTTAAATTTTTTATTTTCATAGTTTGTAGATCAGGCGCGAACGCAGATCCCACAATTTTAATGAACCACCATTCTGCCAGATCAAACATACCCATTCCTGTCTCTCGATACATCTTCTATCATTATATGTAATCAGTTTTTTAAAATAGTCAACCATATCGGAGCCTATTCGTGACCACAAACACACACACACACACACACGCACACACACACATTCAGCTTTATATTATAGATTATTTAACTTCGCATTGTTCTGATGTTTTATACCGTTTTTTTACTCATGAGCGAACTTTTATAGTAAAGCTGCTGCTGCTATTATTATTATTATTATTATTATTATTATTATTATTATTATTATTATTATTATAAACGAAACAAGTAAGAGTTTCTAACCGAAATTTTAATTTGAACTTGAAATTCATGGTTAAACAAGGAATTGTCTTACACATGTTCGGATGTTTTATGTTTCTGTTTTTGTGTACATTTTTCCGGTCGTCAGCAACATCAGCGGCGGAATTTTAAAAAATAGCAGAGGGGAGAAAACAAAAAAAATAAGCGTTTCTAACTGATATTATAATTTAAAACTTGAATTCACGGTTAAACGAGGAATTGTCTTTCACATGTTTGGATGTTTTATGTTTCTGTTTTTGCGTACTTTTTTTTTCTGGCCCAAAGCAACACCGACAGAGGAGTTTAAAAAAATAGCAGATGAAAAAAAGTAAGCTTTTCTAACTGAAATTATTATTATTATTATTATTATTATTATTATTATTATTATTATTATTATTATTATTATTATTATTATTTAAAAAAACAAAATTTATTTTATTAGTTATTACTATTGTTACTAACATTATTGCTGGTAGTAGTAGTGGTGGGGGTAGTAGTTGTGGTATGTTTTTATTATTACTGTAGCTGTAATGGTAGGTGTTGTTGTTTTGTTGTCATTGCTATTGTTGTTTTTGCTGTTAATATTATTGCTACCGATATTAGTGTTGCCATTATCATTGTAGATTTTATTTCTATTGTTGTTGGTGGTGGTAATGGGAATAGTGGTGGTGATGGAGGAGAAAGGTCGGGAGGGGATCTTTGACCTTGGTGGGGAACCTTCCTAGAGATAATGTCTCGATAAAACTATCAGTGGTGGTGTAACCTTAAATTCACTAACACCATTTGTGGGAAAATTTCAAATCAAAATATTGAAAATAACGACGTGAATGAAGCTAGAACATCATGTGATGGTCTCACGTCAGGTAGATGTCCCACTGATCAAAATGGTGGGTCCTGTCGTCATCATACAGCTGTTCGATATTCTGAGGATGTAGCTGGATTTAGGGGGAGTTAGAAATAACAATAACAACGCCCCAAAAGCAAAACATGCCATGAAGTTCTGGAGTGGGATTTTGTCTGTCGAAGGGCGATATAATGAGAAGGCTAGCTGGTTGGGAGAGGTAAGAGAAAGGCTATCAGAAATGCAGCAGATGAAGAACGTTCAGATAATCATCGATGGCGTTAAGGCTGGCATACGAAGGATGATAAACTGGAAGGCACCTGGTTCAGATGGAGTGATGGGCTTCTGGTTTAAACAGATTCCATGCCTTTATCCACCTATAGCTGCTGCTCTGCAAAGGGTTGTAGAGTCGGGAGATGTCCCTGATTGGCTTGTGAAAGGAAAGGAAGAACAACACTGATTAGGAAAGATCCTGCAAAAGGAACAGATGCCAATAATTATAGACCAATTACATGTTTGCCATTGATGTGGAAACTGTTAATTGGAATATTTGCGGAGAAAATTTATGAACATCTAGAGAGTAATGGTGTTTTTCCTGACGAACAAAAGGGGTGCCGGAAAGGCTCTACAGGTACTAAAGAGCAACTACTAATTGATAAAGCAATAATGCAGGATGCGAAGAAGAAGAAGAAGAAGAAGAAGAGGAATCTGAGCGTAGCATAGATCGATTACAGAAAGGCTTATGACATGGTTCCTCATTCAGGGATACGTGAAACACTATTGATGATGAAGGTTGCTGAGAATGTGGTAGGGCTTTTGGAGACAAGTATGGCTAAATGGAAAACGGTGCTGACAGCAAACAGAGAGGAGATGGGACAGGTTGGCATTAAACGTGGGATATTTCAAGGAGATTCGTTATCGCCACTTCTTTTTGTAATGATAATGATGCCACTGAGCATCCTCTTGAAGAGAGAAAAACTGGGGTATGACTTTGGATCTGGTGACAGACGCCTCAACCATCTACTGTTTATGGATGATTTGAAAATATTCGGTAGAAATGAAAAGGAAATGGAGAGACTGGTAGAACTTGTGGGGACATACTCAGAAGACATTGGGATGGAATTTGGGATTAGTAAATGTGCGGTGCTGGTGATAAAAAGAGGAGTAAAGTTTCATTCGAATGGAATAGTGCTGTCAAATGGAGAAATCATGAAAGAAATAGAAGATACAGGATATAAGTATTTGGGAGTGCTGGAGGATGTAGGCATCATGAACAGAGAAATGAAGGAAACCTCAGGAAGGAGTATCTTAGAAGAGTGAAAGTAATTGCAAAGTCGAAACTGTATGGAGGAAACCTAATGAAAGCAGTAAATGTATGAGCAGTCAGTGTTTTGAGATATAGTGCGGGAATTTTAGAATGGGCTGACAATGATTTGCATGCCATGGATATCAAAACAAGAAAAGTTTTAGCAATGTTTGGTATATTTCACATTCGAAGTAGCGTAGCAAGGCTGTATCAAAAGAGGAAAGACGGTGGGAGAGGATTGAAAAGTGTAAAAGATTATGTTAGAACCGAGGAGATGTCGTTGAAGGAGCATGTGGTTAGAAGTGAGGAGTGGATGCTTAAGGTTGTGACCAATGAAGTGAAGGTATGTGAGACCAAGGCTGATTATGTGAAATGTATAGATAGAGAAAGGGAAGAGGAGCTGGCTAGGAAGAAAATGCATGGAAGGTTCTTCCAGGATATAGCAGAAGTGGCTGATGAAAGATCATGGCAATGGCTTAGAGCTGGGTATCTGGCTAAGAGTACTGAAGCTTTTGTTTGTGCAAAACAAGAGCAGGCATTAGGAACACGATTGTTCAAAAAAGTGGTTCTAGGAGAGGAAGTTGCTGCAGAATGCCTGATTTGTGGTAAGACCTCAGAGTCAATTGCGCACCTTGCAGCAGGGTGCAGTGGACTGGCCCAGAGAGAGTACCGCAAAAGACACGATCGTATAGGAGACCGGATATATTGGGAGTTGTGTAAGAGGGTTGATGCGAAGTGTGCTGGAAAATGGTTTGAGGAAGTGCCTGATGAAGTGAGAACAAGTGAGAATGACAAGGTAGAGGTATGGTGGGACAAAAGTGCCATAACAACCAAGCAATTGGAACATAATCGTCCGGATTTGGTCGTCATTGACAAGGACTCAAAAAACTGGCAGTACCCTGGAACTGGAATGTGAGAGAGAAGGAGAATGAGAAGTGGAGCAATTATGCTCCATTGGCCTTGGAGATAAGGCGTATACACGGGGTTAAAACATAAATAATCTCGGTCGTAGTTGGTACACTAGAAGTAGTATCAAGTCGTCTGGAAGGACAATTGAAAAAACTACAAATCCCCGATGTTTTAGGCGGCCTTCAAACCTCTGCAATTATAGGTACCACCAACATCCTTAGGAAAACCCTTGGTTATTGAAGCTCCTGGTTTGAAGCCGGGATTAAGGGAAATCCTCTGGAAATGAATCCCATCCATTTCCGATAACACTAACATATTTGCAAAGATTATAGAATGAGATGTGGAGAGACTTGCTTCATCCAATTCTAGTTCGTGCTTTCTATCACTAAGAGTAGTCACACAATCCATCATCAATGATTTCTCTTTGAGAACAACTTTGGAGTCTCAGTGACAATAAGTCTCCTCAGATACTTTCCATCTTTTTTGATAATTATTGCAAAAGAATCTGTGTTATCATAACAGCCGTTTACCATTGATTTTCCGTTGGCGGCGACCATTGATCTTCACTGTACTTTGGGTGGTAACAAGCCTCCCCAAGGTCCAAGTCCTCTTTGCACTCGTCCTGCGGAGGTCTGGCTCGTACTTTTTCTCCTCGGTCTTTCCATCCTCCAAAACTCCTCTCTTTGGTGTGGGGCCAGTTTTCGTGATTCCATGTGATACTCCTTCGTGTTTTACATCTGTAGCATTTTCTGCATGTCCAGTTTATGTCTCTAGTTCGTGTGTAAATAATCTCCGCATTCAAGGGTTTTCCTTAATATTTCAGCAGTTTTCATTACTGTTATCCGTTGTATCTTATCAGTCATCCCTCTGATTCCGATCTCTCCCATTCTCTTTTCAAAGTTTTACAGTATTGTTCCTATCGCCCCTACTATTATTTGTGTTATCCTGACTTTTTTCATCTTCCACATTCCTTTGAGCTCTCTGGTCAGTTCAGTGTATTTGTTCCACTTCCCGGTCTCCTTGATATTTACTCTGTTGTCTGATGGGACAGCAAAATCTGCAACCTGGCAGGTCTTTTCTTTCTTGTTAACTAGTATGACAACCGGTTATCTTGCTTCGATGGGTTTTGTTCGTTTGTATACGTATGTCCCATAGAAGTTTATGACTTTCATTTTCAAGTACTGCTGCCGGTTTGTGCTTGTACCATTTGTCTGGATGTTCAAGATTCATTTGTCTGAATAATTGCCAGTGTACTGCCTCCGTTACTTGATCGTGTCTATTTTCATATTCTTTTTAAGCTAGTTTGCTGCATTTACTTATTATGTGGCTTATTGTTTCGTCTCTTTGTCCTCAGAGTCTGCATTTGCTGTTTTCTTGTGTCTTGTCGACTGATGGATTTGTTTCCTCATCTATGCTGTTAGTATTTTTCACATTGTAGGTAAACATGTTATTGGCCTGTAGTTGCTAGGTATAGTTCCTTTCTTTGCGTCTTTTTTGCACCAAAGTTGTTTTGATTTTGGTCATCCATTCTGGTACTCGTGCTTCTTGGATACATCTGTTCAGATCATATGCCTTGAAGTAATCTAGACGTGGATAGATTCGTGATTCCCTTTTTTATTTTACAATCCCGAAGCATTGCACGTATTGTAACGGGAACGTATAGTGGGTTCTAATGGTAAAGTACTAGACAATTCTTCCCTCTTTTATATATATATATATATATATATATATATATATATATATATATATATATATATACTTGTTTATTGTTATATAAACATGCTCACATCCCGCTGCTACAAATAGCCACTTGTTTCAATCAAACAACAGATATCATCAGGCAGCGACTTGACTATTCAAAAGTTCAATGAATAAATCAATAAATAAAATATAAAAATAAACGTTATTCATTGAACTTTTGAATAGTCAAGTCGCTGCCTGATGATATCTGTTGTTTGATTGAAACAAGTGGCTATTTGTAGCAGCGGGATGTGAGCATGTTTATATAACAATAAACAAGTATTATCAGCTCTTTTTATTGAGCACTATCTAACAACCTCGTTGAATTCATTAGTCCATTACTTTTGAATATAAAAAACCCCGAGTATATATATATATATATATATATATATATATATATATATATATATATATATATATATATATATATATATATTCATCAGACAGATAGCCCTCATTTCTCTGAACCCCTATGCTTTGGAACGTGAAGGGATATGAGACATACAAGAAATCAAGTAACCGTTATTAAAAAAAGGAGAGAGAGAGAAAGATATGGTTTTGTTTTGCTGATTTATTTTTCTTTTCTTTTTTTTTCAACCCTCCTTTGGTCCCTTGGGTATTGTATGTTATGGAGGGATACTTGCACCTTGTGATGTAATAAAAGCATTAAGAACTCGGTTCTTATTGTTTAATACTTCAAGTTGAAATGTAATAAGTTGCTTACTTAAGCTCACGTGCGCAGATCATGATGTTAAAATCATAAGATCACTCTCGGCTGTCTTGATATTTACGCTTTATATAAATGTTAATTTCAACTGTATTTCTCACGGTTAAAGTTGGCCCTGCGGGTTGTCCCTTGAATGGAGTCAGAGATGTCTTCGTGACTGGGTTCGAATTCCCCAACCGGCTGTAATCGTAACTCCCTACATTGATGATTCCCGAAAGAATGAAAACACTAGTGCCTGTAGGTATTAAAATGGTACTTATGCACTTATGTTACCGTGCTGAAAAAATAGCGCTATTATTTAGAAAGCCATTCTTAACATGGAGAGGGGGGTGGTCTGTAACTATTTCGTAATTTCACCTAACAATTTAATAAAGAAGGATATATATATATATATATATATATATATATATATATATATATATATATATATATATATATATATATTGAATTTAACTTGAAAAACTATTTTAAAAATAGAACAGTAACATAAGTACATAATATCTCCAGTGCCCCGCAAAAGTTTAAAATATACATTCGAAACTGTCAGTTTTTGTATTTTTGGCTTCCAAATGGTAATGAAACTTTTATATATATATATATATATATATATACATACATACACATATATATATATACATATATATATATATGTGTATGTATATATATATATATATATATATATATATATATATGTATGTATGTATACTTGCTACGAAAATAACGATAGCTCAAAGATGAATTCGAAACGTTTGTGTTTCATTAGGTTTGTCCATGACGATGCTTATGTGAACCTAAGATAACGTGTCATATAAACCGCAACATCTCACGGCTGGCATTTTTTTTATTAATTAATTAATGCGTTACGAGGATACCGGGAGATGCCGTTAATTTCGTAATCATAAGATTCTCCACATGGGGATTTCTTCCGAAACAAGTTCTTCCGGTTTGCATCGTAATACGGGATGCTCGTACGAGATATATCTTAATATATGGGACTCTCGTTCGAGTTGCATCGTAACACCATCAAGACGCAATTAATCTTCGGTCCTTCTACTACATCGCCTACATCTCTTTTGTTCCCCAAGTTAGACTTTTTGCTGTTCCAGATATTGGTAGATGTTTGAATGCTCCCCACCAGAGCATTGTGACATACGGTCGGAAAGTGAGAGACAGGCAAGCTCCTCTAATCGAGGGGCACTTTTGACTCGACAAAAATTGCCTGAGCATCCCGTTCGGCATTCATTAGTCAGAGCGCCTCAGGCGGCAAGCAATAAACTTACCCCACCCGAAAGGCAAGTGGCAAGGCCTAGGAGAGTTAACCTCCTGAGTGATACCCAGACGACGTACTTCAGTCCAACAGGTACTGGCCCGGTTTTTCTTGGTTCCATGTGGTATTTCTCTATTTTTTGTTTTACTTTTGTTGCAGTTTTTATGCAGCTGGTTAGCGTTTGTGGCTAATGTGATTTAGTTTCCGCATTCAAGGGGTTTCATTAAGATTTCAATCGTTTTCATGATTATTATCCTTTGTCTCTTCCCAGCCATCCTCCTGATTCCAATTTCTCCCACTCGTAGTACTCTTTATTATTATTATTATTATTATTATTATTATTATTATTATTATTATTATTATTATTATTATTATTTACTCACTAGGAGTAATCACACAGGCCGTCATCAAAGATTTCTCTTTAAGAACAACTTGTGGTCTTCCCTGAAGTCTGAGTGACAACAAGTCTCCCTAGACGTCCAGTACTCTCCACCTCCTTGGATAAACTTTACAAAAGAATTTACGTTATTGCAACGACTGCTTACCATTGATTTCACGTTGGCTGCGACCATTGGTCGTCACTGGAATTCGGATGGCAATAAGCCTCCCCAAGGTCCCAGTCCTCTTTGCACTCAACCAGCGGTGATCTGGCTAGCGCTTTCTCTTCTTGGTCTTTCGATCCTCCTTGACCCTTATGATTTGGTGTGGTTCCCCTTTATGTCGGCAAACACACAAAAAAGGGGGCGGTATCTTACAATTATACAGTCTCATTTTTCATGATTCCATGTGATATTCCTTGGATGGCTCATCAAGAATTTGTTCAAGTTGGACTTGAAGACAACCATATTGTAATCAGTTGGAAAGCAAAAAAATGGAACAAAGTTCAACTGGCGTGCAGTTCTAAGAAAGAAGCTTTGCTCATGGAATCTACATTTAGGTTTAGGCACAAATAAAGAGCGGGGGAAATTATTGATAGTGGTTTCAACTTGACGAGGGTTTTTCGTGAAAGTAAGGCCAGGGGACCATAGATTGGAGGTCAGACGAGCACTTGTCACGAAAATAACGATAAAGCAGAAATAGTCTCGCGACATCGCTTCTGTGAGAAAGAGGTTTCAGGTTTCAGGGAAGAGTAAAGGGCATTCTCCACTAGGCCATGAAGTCTATTTTCCAAAACAATAAAACATTGTTGTTTATATAGGAGTTGCAATTCCATTTGGAGGGTGAATTCTTCGGTTGCACCATTAACTCATACCACACGGCTGACACTGTGACAGGCGTCGCAACGGAGCAATAACTTCGGATCAGAACAACAAGCCGAATGATCACGGCCTGTGCAGTACATGAACACAGTGCCCGTACATGTTATTTCGTCACTAAGAGTTTTCGATTCTTATTTAGAAGTGCACTGATTAAAAAAAAAAAAAATACAAGAAATACAGGAAATACCACGTACTTGTTACGGAACAAAGATGTCATGGTCCAAAAATCACATAAATCGATCAAGTAGTTTTTTTTGTTTTTTTTTTAATCGGATTTTATGAAGAAGCGAAGAGAGAGCCAGGAACTGCCATATTGTTTTAGAATGTTATAAAATCCAAAGGCCGACAACTCCATTCGACTATCGAGATTTATGAGCTGTTTTATTATTTTATCATTAATCGCTAAAAATCCTATTTTTTTTGTTTGTTTGTTAATTATAACAAAAAATGCTTGATAAATTTACGTGATTTTTGGTATATGAGTACGATAAACATGTTTCT
>NC_136506.1:26179166-26181666 GCF_053919585.1 Euprymna scolopes
AACGATGCATAACAAATCCAATTATTTGAGGCCCCTAGCGCCGCTCTGTGATTTAAATTTCGGAAGAGATAGAGCTTAAAAATATGGAGACAGACAGACAGACATAGTAAGTTTTATAAATTAGACGAGCAGGGGGGGGGGCGTTTCATCCACTCTAGGACTCAGGCTTATGCGCGAATTCTGTGTTTATTTATCGTTTTTATATGCTCCTCTTCTATTGAGATTTTAGTTAGCCAATCAGCTATCTAGAAGAGGAGCATATAAAAACGATAAACAACCACAGAATTCGCGCATAAGCCTGAAGAGTCCTAGAGTGGATGAAACGCGGAATATTCAGTGTAGCTTAATCGCCATATATATTTTATAAATTACTAACTAGCTCTACGTACGTATTGAACACTTTTGAAGTAAACACTTAAAGTTTACGCATAAATCTATACTTTCGTATATTAATTTTATGTGAGTAAATTAAGTAGTTATATATATATATATATATATATATATATATATATATATATATATATAGTAAGTTATAAAATATATATGGCGATTAAGCTATGCTCAATATTCCGCGTTTCATCCACTCTAGGACTCTTCAGGCTTATGCCTGAAGTTGCGGTTGTTTGTCGTTTTTATATGCGCATCTTCTATTGAGATTTTAGTTAGCCAATCAGCTTTCTAGTATCCACCGCGCCCTTCTTACCAGCCAATGAGCATGTACTTATCGGACAAAGCCTTATTTGACCTCTGGTTGACCTGTTCCTTTGTGTGTGCTCTATTTAGCCTGGATATCTAGTTTCTTGATATAAAAACACATATGAACCCTACTTAAAAAAAACACTACTCCAATATACGTAAACCTTATGTCCAATCACCCACCATTAATTATAAAACAGATTCCTAACTCGATCGTAAGTAGACTCAGTAATAACTCAAGCGATGAAAATGCATTTAACAGGTCAACCAATATCTATGAAACAGCCCTAAAAAATAGTGGATACAAAATTATCGATATCAAATATAAGAAACAAAACACCAATAACTATAATAAAATTAAAAATCGAAGGAAAAGAACTATAATTTGGTATACGGCCCCATACAATCAAATGTTAAAAACAAAACTTGGCAAGAAATTTCTAGATCTTAGTGAAAAACACTTTCCCGCAACACAAAATCTTCAATAAAAAATACCTTAAAGTTATCCTACAGTTGTTGCAAAAATTTACAGATGATAATTAAAGCACATAATAACAAGATATTGAATAAAAACAATGGAAACAACAACAAAATAAAGAATAAAAAAGTAGACACCATGACAAAAATAAAACTAACAGTAGCAGAAATAATAATAATAATAATAATAATAATAATAATAATAATAATAATAATAATAATAATAATAATAGCTGATTGGCTAACTAAAATCTCAATAGAAGATGCGTATATAAAAACGACAAACAACCACAAAATTCGCTCATAAGCCTGAAGAGTCCTAGAGTGGATGAAACACGGAATATTGAGTGTAGCTTAATCGCCATATATATTTTATAAATTACTAACTAGCTCTACCTACGTATTGAGCACTTTTGAAGCAAATACTTAAAGTTTACGCATAAATTTATACTTTCGTATATTAATTTTATGTGAGTAAATTAAGTAGTTATATATATATATATATATATATATATATATATATATATATATATATATATATATATATATATATGCATCAGGTTAATGGTATTCAAGTTTTATAACTAATGAATTTAACGAGCTTATTAAGAGTGCTCAATAAAAAGGAAAGCAAGATGCATTTTTATTAATATAAATATTTTACATGGTTGCGATACTGGTCATGCTAATGATTCGGACAAATGGTCGGTTAAAACCAGAACTCCTTGTCAAGCAACTTAAATGGTTGCTTCACACGGAAGAAACCAGTCCTCAAACTGGTTTCTTCTATATATATTTATATATATATACATATACACACACACACACACACACACACACACACACACACACACACACACATATATATATATATATATATATATATATATGTGTGTGTGTGTGTGTGTGTGTGTGTGTGTGTGTGTGTGTGCTCAATATTATTTCAGAGAAAATATGTGTTTTATTTCTTATTGCCGTTTTATCTGTTTGGTTACATATGTTTCGGATGTTGGGCCATGTTTACGATCCAACAGCATCGTCAGACCTTACAGAAAAATATTTTTCTGTAAGGCCTAACGAGGCTGTTTCAGACCTTACAGAAAAATTTTATCTGTAAGGTCTGACGAGGCTGTTGGATCGTAAACATGGTCCAACATCCGAAACATATGTAACCAAACAGATACAACGGTAATGAAAAAATAAAACATATATATATATATATATATATATATATATATATATATATATTGTTCGTCTTACCGCACTAATGAACTGTGAAACAGCGAAATATGTGGATGACTATATATATATATATAGTCATCCACGA
>NC_136506.1:26186666-26211666 GCF_053919585.1 Euprymna scolopes
TTATTTAGTTGATTCTTGATTACCAATAAAAGGCCGGAAAGCAGAGCATTAACAAAACCGGAAGTGACAAATCCTTATATTTTATTGTCTTTCTTTTGTTCTGCTTTTATTACATATACATTATGTGGAACTCTTTTACGCTGGCGTGCTTTCCAGCTAACTACAACATAGTAGTCCTCAAGTCCAATGTGAACAGCTGGAATGCAGAAAAAAGGATGAGAGCTCCACTGGGGAGCAGTTCTAAGAAAGAAGCTTTGTTCACGGAGTTCACGTTTAAGTTTAGGCACAGATAAAGAGTGGGGGGATATTATTGATATTGGTTTCAATTAGATGAGTGTTATTCTTTTTTTTTTTAGCAAGGGGGGCATAGATTGGAGCTCAGACGAGCACTCGCCATGAAAATAAGGATAGAGCAGAGACGGGATCGCAACGTCCTTCTGTGGGAAAGAGGTTGCAGTAGGAAGAAAAGAGCATCTCTTGCTGGGCTAGGAAGTCCATTTTCAATTCTATCAATGCAAGATAATTTGTCGATTTCGTCACCCCAGCAAATAAGGTCATCGCACTCAGCGACCTTGGTTCTAAGTACATCTAACATTTACACCAGTTTTGGTAGTGAGACCATACACCTGTAGAAAATCGTCCCCGCATCTAGACACGTGACCGACACCTTTATGAGTGTTTAAAGTTTGTTTTCACAATTTTTATTAATAGTCGTAAATCGCATAACATCTACTAAACAGCAAAGAAAGAATATAAATCAATAACAGGGGAAAATAAGGGAAAGGTTATCAATGATAAAAAAAAAATTGGACAAAGGCGACCTGAAGAGAACGGATTTTCAAATTAAAAAAATTGCTGATGAGAACAAGTTATATCCTATCATTTTTTATTCATAGATTCACATAAATACTATATTAATTTCATTCATAAATTTACATAAATACTATATTAATTTCATTCATAAATTCACATAAATACTATATTAATTTCATTCATAAATTCACGTGAATACTATATATTAATTTCATTCATAAATTCACATCAATACTATATTAATTTCATTCATACTTGGTTGACAGGGTTTTTGTGAAATGTTTAATTTTGATTACAAATAATGTATTTTCAAATAAGCTTCCGATATAATACCTTTATTTTATATATCATTTTAAAGAGCGTTTTTCACTCTAATCAATTGAATTACAATCGTTTTAAAACAATTATGTCTTCTTTTCAGAACGTTGAGTACAAGATGGAAAAAAAGCAAATTCACATAATTTTTCTTTTAAGTCAAGCTAGGTTGAAATACTGCCGAAACAGCTCGCGATATCAAGGAAGCGTTTGACCCAGGAACCACTATTGAACGCGCGGTACAATGGTGGTTTAAGAAATTCCGTGGTGACAACGAGAGTCTTGAAAATAATGAGCGTAGTGGCCGGCCATGTTGACAACAATTAAGAGCCTTAATCAGAGCCAATCCACGTGCAACTGTTCCAAAACGTGCTTCTGAATTGAACGTTAAGTATACGACGATTTCCAACCACCTGAGAATAGAGCTTATTATTAGAGAAAAAAAAAATAAAACTATAAGTTTAACTTTACAATCAAACCGGACTATATGCATAACTAAACTGGATTTAATTTTGGACTCCATTCTCTTTAAAGAACTATTTTCGACTTTCGGATTGCCTTGAAAGAATTTTCATACAAGCTGAAATATTATGCGCGGTTTGTTTTAATATCTTTTTACATGTCCAACATTTTTCACTTCTTTTCTTTTTTTTTTGGGGGGGGGCAATTTATAACTACAATAAATTGCGGTCTCACTTAATGCCATAACTAGCAAATTCTAGCATTGCTACAAATATAATTTGCTGATTTCTTTATGCCCTCTGACGAGAAGAATAACAACAGTAGCATTCCTTGAAACTCCGCGGAATAAGGACTTTGTAAATTGTTTTTTGGAGTATTAAGTCGAACAATAAATTTGGATTGTAAAGTTCAACTTACGTTTTCAATTTTCTTTCTCTTATATATATATATATATATATATATATATATATATATATATATATATGTGTGTGTGTGTGTGTGTGTGTGTGTGTGTCTGTGTGTTTTATTTTTTATTACCGTTTTATCTGTTTGGTTACATATGTTTCGGATGTTGGACCGTGTTTACGATCTAACAGCCTCGTCAAACCTTACAAAAAACTGTAAGGTTTGACGAGGCTGTTAGATCGTAAACACGGTCCAACATCCGAAACATATGTAACCAAACAGATAAAACGGTAATAAAAAATAAAACACATATTTGCTCTGCAATAGCATTGAGCACTCTCTTCAGGTTTTTAGTAATTACCAGTTTTACCAAATATATATATATATATATATATATATATATATATATATATATATATATATATATATATATATATTCTTTCACTTTTCTTTCAATCTTCACGTAACGGCTTCGAGCCTGCCTGCCTGCTTTAACTTTTTTTTTTGCTCAACATACACCTCCAAACACCCGGGCAACGCCAGGAACCCTGCTAGTATATAATAATGCAAAAATTTAAATATTATGTTTAAGCGTATTGTACGACAGTGCATTGCAGGTCTGCCAGCTAGTATATATATATATATATATATATATATATATATATATATATATATATATATATATATATATATATATATATATATACTAGTATGGGTGCCCGGCGTTGCTCGGGTATTTGGTGGAAGTGTATGCTGAACAAAAAAAAAAGGTAAATTTTTTAAAACTATGACCCCTATTATGACCCCCTTAACATTTATTGTTTTGGGCTCAAATCAAGTCAGTAAGTTAGATCCATGTCCATAGAACCTATATCTAAAATTTCAAGTGTTTAGACTCAAAATTGTCGGAGGAGTTTGGCAGAGTTCTCAAAGGTCAAATCGACTTTGACCCTTTAACGGCCAAATTTCTGGCCGAAACCCAATCACATAGATTTTCCCAAATCTCAGTACCCGTTATATCAAATCTCGAGTCTGTAGACTAAAAATTGACAGATTTATTGCGTAGGGAAATGTACACAAACAGACAAACACACAGATGGACATACAGACACACAGACACGTTCATTTTCATATATATATATATATATATATATATATATATATATATATATATATATATATATATATACGTAATTTAATCCGCCATCTCAAGGCTGAAAATATTGAAAATACAAGGTGACCCCAAAAAACGGGCCCCAACTCTAATTAGACCCCATTTCTTAGTGTTTTATCCGAATTAAACTTTGGTCACAACTAGTTTATTATATTCAAAACATCACATCAAAACACTAGTGTCTTTGATCTTTTTTCTCTGTTCTACAGCATATGTTCTAGATGGCCTCCATTTAGCTCCGTGCATTTCTTGAGGCTCAGCACGAAGTTTTCCATGACGTTCTTACAGACCGAATTGGTAATGGCTCTCATCTCCTCCCTGATGGCTTCCTTGAGTTCCGTGATGGTTCTGGGTTTCCCTGTGTAGACTCTGTCCTTAAGATAGCCTCAAAGAAAAAAATCTGGGGGGCTTAGGTCCGGGCTATGGGGTGCCCACTCAATATCAGTCTTGAGACTGATGACTCGGCCTCCGAAGTTCTCTTTCAGGCAATCTCGGGACAGATTTGAGGTGTGAGAATGTGCTCCGTCCTCCTGGAACCAGAATTTGCTCATGAGCGACGGGTAGATGATCTGGAGCTCACACTTGAAGGTTTTGAGGACCTCCACATACCGCTCCTTGGTGAGTCACTGCTACGCCAGATTCTTCGATGAAGATTGGTCCGATGATGCCTCTGGCCGAGATTGTAGTCAACTCCGTGCACTTAGGAGATTGCAGGGGCTTGGTAGTTACTTCATTGGGTCTTGAGGACCACCAGAAGACATTTGTCTTGGAGTCCGGCTTTCCATCAAGATGGAAGTGGGCTTAATCTGAGTTCCAAAGGAGGGTAAGGAAACTTGGTGTCTCCTCGATCTTCTCGGGCATCTTGACGGCCATAGCCCTTCTCTGCTTCTTGTCTGAGGCTGTAAGGGTCTGCAGCGTCTGTATTCTGTATGGGTAAGCCCTGATATCGTTCACCAGCACTCTCCTGCAAGTCCAGGGGATATACCGAGGGACTGACAGAGCGTTTCGGACTCTGCTGGAGAGACTCTCTCTTTCGACCAGCTCGGCTGTTCGCTTCTTGGGATGTTCCGAATGGCTTGGACGGTTCTCTCTGAAAGCGTTAAGGTTCTCCACGATCCCATACTTCTTGAAGTGGTCCACTTAGTTCTGAATTTTGCTTTTGGATGGAGCCTTTTCACATTCGAACTGACGCATGAAACTTTCTTGGGTTTTCTTAAACGAGCCTGTCTTGTAGTAAAATTTAACACAGTGTATTCTTTGTCCCAGCTCCCACTGGGATCTTGGTGTACTCACGGTCGTTGATTCTGCCATGTCCTGTAAAATAAGGGCAATCGGTGAATAAATAATAGAGATATCACATAAAGTGTACACGGGGCCCGTTTCTTTTTGGTCACCCTGTAATCCGTTTTCCCCGACTCTTTTTATCTCTTTTCATCCCTTACATATATTTTTTGGTCTCTTTTTCACAAGTGAAGATGCTTAGTTATATAGCCTGACATATGCATGCCTGACAACTGCCCTCCAAAGCAAATGCTCTACGGCCAGCTTAAAGAAGGAAAGCGGTCCCAGGGAGGACAGAAAAAGAGATACAAGGACAACATAAAGACCCACCTGAGAGAGTGTCACTTCAGCCTCACTAGCTGGGAGGATACTGCTTTTCAGAGAGACATGTGGAGAAGCATGGTCCATGAAGGCACGGCTCACTCAGAAAAGGACCTCCACAGAGCCGCAGAAAACAGGAAGCAGAGAAAGTAGAGATCTATTATCAACACAGCTCCTTCCGCCTCTTCCACAACCCAGTCGACCACCCACACATTGCCCCACTGCAATAAAGTCTGCGGGTCAGGGATCGGCCTCCACAGCCATCTGAGGACTCATAAATGACCAGACCCAATCTTACCGACGCCAGAACAACCATACGTGTCACGAGTGATTGCCAAAGATGATGATGATGATGATGATGATGATGATGATGATGATGATGATGATGATGATGATTAGTTATATATTAAACGTTGTCTTACGTAAACATGACGACGATAACAAGCCAGATATGGTCACTTCTGATTAATGATTATCTTCTCAGATAACACAAAACCTGTTCCCCTTTCTCCATGTTAAAAACGGCTTTCTCTTGACCAGATCTACTGATCCAGCCAAATGGATAACAGAAAAATGAAATTGAAAAAAAAAGCAGTCTTGATGGTAACCGGGCGCTTCAGTCGATAGCCGCCCTTGAGGCTACCCTTCTCAATATAGGTATTGATACTCCATTTTCGAGGATAAATCTGTTGATATTTTAGTCATACAAGCTGCTTCTTCAATGGGAACCTTTTATTAAGTTTTGATCTAAGTTTAGAAAGACATAAATACGACAGTAGATATACGATATCCTCATATCAGGATCAAACAGCACCATGTTCGAAACAAAGCGAGCAGTGATTTCTTTCTCGCTTTAATGGCGTGTTCCGGTAGAAAGACAGGTTAGGGTTAGGGTTAGCGTAGAAGGACGTTCGATGTATGTCAAATGTAATAAGAAAAAGCGACCTCCAAATAAGAATGATCGATCGTACGCAGCTAATATATTAGTATTAGATTTTAGCTTGATTGCAAAAACAAATGCGGCATTCATCCTATGCGGTTTGAACCGGCTTGCTCCGAAGGAGAAAGTGTCAAGGGTATATTGAATTTACAAGCGGTTCCCAGACGCTGGTATATCCCTGCCGGCTTAACTGACAACGTTAGGCTTTTGCAGTTCTTGCGGATAGGTGTCGGGCGCTTGGTATTCCCAAATAGTCACCCGTCTTTTACTGACCAGGCTCAGTATTGCTTAACTTAGGTGATCTAACAAGAACTAGTGTATTAACATGATTTCATTTTATATTTTCAAGTCAGAGACTACATGCGACTGAAAATAAACCCGACATCAATCCTAAGCGGGTTCGCCGGTTTGTTCCGAAGTAGGAAGTTTCGAGGGAATGTTAAATTTACAAGCGGTTTCCAGTCGCTTGTATATCCCCATCAGCTTAGATTACGACATCAGGCTTTTTTGCAGGGAGGTGTTGAGGTCTTCTTACATGCAGGGCCTAGTATTCCCAAATAGTCACTCATCTTGTACTGACGAGACTCAATATTGCTTAATATCGGTGATCTAACGAGAACCGGTGTGTGAACGTGATTATGTTGCATATTTCCAAGCCGTGAACTACTATTATATATGGAAGGGGACAGATCCCAATAATTAGATAAGCAAAGTAAATATGTTTGAAAATAATATTTATTAAAAGGAAAAGGCTAGAATCGAGCCCAGTTTTCAAAGTTTTAAAGTGAATATATATATATATATATATATATATATATATATATATATATATATATATATATATATTAGGAATTTAGTTAGTTGATCATTGTGTTTAGAAATAACTAAATAATGATACAACTAGATGTCAGTCAGAACAATGGAATTTGATTGAGGAATTTTCGTTCTGTTGCGGAGGCGTATGGAGACATGTGTAATATGGAGAATCCTCGTGGGGACTCTCACGTGTCTGAGCACTTCTCTGGCGTCACAAAGAAAGATAATTTATAATATATTCAAAGTCAGTTGAGTCAGAAGAGTTGAGTCAGAGTTGGGTTCGGCAATTAATCTAGCTGAAACCCTTTTGGAAGCGATCAGAAAGGGAAACAAGAAAATCTAACTCTGAAAGGTAATTGAATTCCTGATCATCAATCAACCAGCTGGGAGAATAAACATCATCATGTATTTTGCAAACCTTTGAAAGGTCATGTGATTTTGTCTATCGTATTTCTAAAAGAACTGGTATGAAACACCCTCCTCCAAAGTGTAACTGAGTCCTTCATAAATAATGAATCTCCCCCGTGTTAAAATAACTGTCTGTGTCTCTCTTTATATCAATCTCCTATGTGTTATAAATATGAAATGTGTGTAATCTGTATAATATGAAATGTGTGTAATCTATATAAATATGAAATGTGTGTAATCTATATGAATAGGAAATGTGTGTAATCTATATAAATATGAAATTGTGTAATCTATATAAATATGAAATGTGTGTAATCTATATAAATATGAAATGTGTGTAATCTATATAAATATGAAATGTGTGTAATCTATATAAATATGAAATGTGTGTAATCTATATAAATATGAAATGTGTGTAATCTATATAAATATGAAATGTGTGTAATCTATATAAATATGAAATGTGTGTAATCTATATAAATATGAAATGTGTGTAATCTATATAAATATGAAATGAGTGTAATCTATATAAATATGAAATGTGTGTAATCTATATAAATATGAAATGTGTGTAATCTATATAAATATGAAATGTGTGTAATCTATATAAATATGAAATGTGTGTAATCTATATAAATATGAAATGTGTGTAATCTATATAAATTTTAAATGTGTATAATCTATATAAATATGAAATGTGTGTAATCTTTATAAATATGAAATGTGTGTAATCTATATAAATATGAAATGTGTGTAATCTATATAAATATGAAATGTGTGTAATCTATATAAATATGAAATGTGTGTAATCTATATAAATATGAAATGTGTGTAATCTATATAAATATGAAATGTGTATAATCTATATAAATATGAAATGTGTGTAATCTTTATAAATATGAAATGTGTGTAATCTATATAAATATGAAATATGTGTAATCTATATAAATATGAAATGTGTGTAATCTATATAAATATGAAATGAGTGTAATCTATATAAATATGAAATGTGTGTAATCTATATAAATATGAAATGTGTGTAATCTATATAAATATGAAATGTGTGTAATCTATATAAATATGAAATGTGTGTAATCTATATAAATATGAAATGTGTGTAATCTATATAAATATGAAATGTGTGTAATCTATATAAATATGAAATGTGTGTAATCTATATAAATATGAAATGTGTGTAATCTATATAAATATGAAATGTGTGTAATCTATATAAATATGAAATGTGTGTAATCTATATAAATATGAAATGTGTGTAATCTATATAAATATGAAATGTGTGTAATCTCTATAAATATGAAATGTGTGTAATCTATATAAATATGAAATGTGTGTAATCTTTATAAATATGAAATGTGTGTAATCTATATAAATATGAAATGTGTGTAATCTATATAAATATGAAATGTGTGTAATCTATATAAATATGAAATGTGTGTAATCTATATAAATATGAAATGTGTGTAATCTATATAAATGTCTCATCGTCGTCCACGTTATATGAATGTCTTGTCCCCGCTACATGCGACACAAAATACCGATAGTTACTCACGAATTAAAATATATTCGATTGCAGATGATACACATTTACTTTTTTTTTTTTTTGTCCGCGAGTCAAAATTTATATTTATTTGGAAGAACCAGCGGAACATTGAGAATGCCTTGTCATAGTGGACATAACCAATATACAAGATGGTCGCTAGAAAAGCGGGAAAATGGATGTTGTAAAATTTTATTGTTTGAATTTTATTTTGCTTTTATTTTACTGCGTCTGGCTTATTCACTTCTCTGATTTTGATAGACATTATGAACAGAGGCAGAAGATAAACAACTGTCCAACTTTCAAAGACACTTCTTTATTTAATTATTGTCTTTGTTTTGTTTTGTTTTTTTTTGTTTTGTTTTTTTTTTGTTTTTTGTTTTTAGTTTGTTTTTTTTTCAAACGTGAAAATCCTACTTGTTGACTGACAAAATGTCTAGCAATATAATCTATTTTTATTTTCTGTGATTACAAAACATCAGTTTTAAAATGTTGTTGCAATTTTGGTTGGTTGGTTGGTTGTTTTTGTTTTACAGCATATCAACCCTTTTCGGGTTATTTAATGCCGAATCCAAAGATCGGAAGAAAAAATTTTTTTAATAGAATATATTTGTTGTTTTCACGTCGGTTTCTATTTAACCCATAGTTGGGACCCTAACAGGTACTACCACTCCGGGTCAGAGTGGACCTGAGAGCAATGGTAATTAAAGAATGGCTCCACACTCCCAAAGCCCACAAGTTTGGGCCTCACCACTGGATATAGTTCAACGTCATATCCAGGACCCCCATTGGGGGACTTTTACCCTCTGCAGAGGGGCAGTCAGTGTATTCTAATGCCCCACCGACAGGGCCTGCAATTTTGGAACGAGAAGATCCTGAAAATAGCTGATACTCACTAAAATGGTAACGGACTAAAAAAAAAACTGGCTCGAACCCATCGCCAAACTGGAAGCGACGTAGGTTCAAATTAAGGCTAGACAATCGAAAAGAGGCGATGACTTTCGAAAATATAGGCGAAAAAAGCGACCCCTCCCTGTAGAAAAGTGCCCAGTTGAGGGTGACGGAGTTAATGTTTTTGGCCATTTTTTTATATTTGTCGTCTGAAGGGTCGAACTTCAAAATGATGCTGATCTCGTGAATATCCGTAGCCTCTGTCGAAAGTTTTTGCGAGACATGATGATGATTGCAACGTCTTGTAAGACGAGTGCCACTCACTCAGACACTGAGACCAAGACCATTTTTATAGACAAATGCATGAGGGAGTATCTATACACAGATGATGTTACAGAGTCTTAGCTTTGTACGACAGCCAAGTCTCTCTCTCGATTCAAAATGTTGAGATCCGGCAAAAAGCATGAGCAAGATAGCCATCAAGAAGTTAAACTGCAGACCAGCTTAATGCGGGTACTGGTCTCCTGATTTATGTTTTTTTTTAATCGGAGATTTGCTTCTCCTAGAAAGGTTGTCTTCACCACGGCTTACGGGAGCCATCTCCACCCCAACACACACATACATATACACCAAACCCACGGTGCTAGTTGGCCGTTGACCCCAAAAAAGGGTTCATTCTTTGCGAGACATACATACATACATACATTTAAACAGACAGATGAGATTTATTACATTATCTTTTCTTTTTTCTTTTGTTTCTTTCTTTTTCTTTCATCTTTATTGACTTGTTCTTTGATTTGCTATTAGTTTAATTTTTATGAAAAAAAAAAAGAAAAGGTAAAAAAAAGAAAAGACAAGAAAAGGTAATTGCAACCTCTCTCCCAATTTTCGGGTTTTGTAATCATGCCCATATGCATTTTATTTTTGATGGATTATTTATTGCTTTTTTTCTGAAGAGGTAAAGGCAGAAAAGATTCATTGATATATATATATATATATATATATATATATATATATATATATATATATATATATATATATATTTATTTAAAGGGGGTAAGAACAATAGTCTAAAGAGCAGAGTGTATTTTAATGTGATAGTAAAATTACTAATATATATAATAGCATGGGTGCCCGGCGTTGCCCGGGTGTTTGGAGGTGTATACTGAGCAAAAAACAAAAACAAAAGACAAAAAAAACGGTCAATTTTTTCAACTTTGACCCCTATTAACATTTATTGTTTTGGGCTCAAATCAAGTTATTAAGTTAGATCCATGTCCAAGGAACCTATATATAAATTTCAAGTGTTTAGACTCAAAATTGTCAGAGGAGTTTAATAGAGTTCTCAAAGGTCAAATCGTTGAACTTTGACCCCTAAACAGCCAAATTTCTGGCCGAAAACGGATTACAAATCTCGAGTCTGTAGACTAAAAATTGACAGAGTTATTGTGTAGGGAAATGTACACACACACATATAGATAGATAGATAGATAGATAGATAGATAGATAGATATTATGTAATCAAACTTACGGTAAGTATTCTCTTGTGTTGAAGTTTTGTTGTCAGCGTTTCGAATTTATCGTCTGACTATGTTCGAGACGACTTTTCCCGTCGAATTTTCCAACTGTCTCCCGTAAACTGTCGAGAGATACCGACGCGATCTTGGGTCAAGTTCAGGGTTAAAATGTTAGATGGTATGTAAATATTTCGATGTCATTTTTGCGTATATTTTAATTTGTATACCTTGTCGAATAATAAATTTAGTCAAATTTGACTCTGTAGACTTCAATTCCGCCTCTAGACTATTAAATATCGAAAACTTATTTCGAACATTTATTTGGTTGATTTCAAAGTCGCTGTTTTATTTCCAACGCATAATTGGATTCCTTTCATTTTTCTAGCGTCGTAAGAAACACATGACAAATTTCTATCCGACTTCAGCCTCTTTTGTGACCTGCGTACCTCTTTACTTTGCCCTTTTCTGGTCATGAATTTCTGGACACGGATATTTGCTCTCTCTATTCTATCTGTCATCAGCTTACGATCATACATCTTGATCCTCGATTTACAATTTCATGGCCTCATTTTTTTTTTTTTTTTTTTGTTTAAAAAAAAAAAAAATAAAATAAAATAAAAAAATAATAATGATTATGTCGTTGATCAAATTCCGTCAGTGTTTGTTTACTTTTTTTTTTTTTAGACAGTGATCACCACTTATCAAGGCCCGGAAGCCACTCAGGGATAAGAGTTATTGCAAGTACATTACGTTAGTGTGGAGATTTGATTAAGTGTTCATTAGGAATTTGTTAACGTTGGACTTGAAGACATCCAAGTTGTAGTCCGGTGGGAAGCAGGCAGACGGAACAGAGTTCCACAGGCGTAAAGTTCTAAGAAAGAAGCTTTGTTCATGGAATCCGCGTTTTGATTTAGGCACAGATATAGAGTGGGGGAAATTTTTCACAGTGGATTCAGCTAGACGGGTGTTTTTCGAGAAAGACTGGCGAGGGGGGACCAGAGATTGGAGTTCAGACGAGCACCTGCCATGAAAATAACGATAAAACAAGCATAGGCTCGCAACGTCTCTTCTGTGGGAGAGAGGTTGCAGGGTAGAGAAAAGGGCATCCCCCACTAAGCCACGAAGTCTATTTTGTACTCTGTCAAGGCAGGATAGGCTGTTTTTAGCAGCTCCTGCCCAGATATGGCAACAGTATTCCATCCTTGGACGTACTTGGCTTTTATATAGATAGAGAATTGCATCAGTAGTGAGATATCTTCTGGAGCGGTAGAAGGATTCCACCATATTTCCAGCGACCTTGGCAACAGACTTGATGTACGTGTTCCATTTCAGATCAGGAGTAAAGGTCAAGCCCAGAAGCTTGTCAAAACACGGGGCATTACTCAGACGAGAGCCATCCATCACAATTGATGCCAGATGGGGATCAGAGCATTGATGATGTAGGGATAGGAGTTTGGTTTTGGATGCATTAAAGGTAACCAACCACATCTTCCCCCACTGAACCACGCGCTCGAGATCAGAGGAGAGAAAATCAGAGAGAACTGTGTCATTTACAGCCTTTGATGTGTTGCTGTAGATGGTCGTGTCATCAGCATAGATATCAACGAATGATTTAAGCATGTGTTTAGGGAGGTCATTGATGTAGATCAGGTAGAGAGTTGGGCCCAGGATTGACCCCTGAGTGACTCCAGCATTTATATTGCAGGCCTCCGATTTTTGTCCATCTACCACTACTCTTATGAGCCTATCGGAGAGAAATGATTTAATGATTAAGAAAACATTTCCAGTTATACCGTAGCTGGAAATCTTGTGAAGTAGACCCTTATGCCATACCTTGTCGAAGGCCTTTGATATGTCAAGAGCAATTGCCCTAGAAAGGAAGCTTTTGTCAAGAGATTCACTAATCCTGTGGGATATAACCGTCAGCACATCTGCGGTAGATCGTGCAGAACGGAAACCATATTGTGTGTCACTAAGAAGGTTATTTCTGCTGAGGTGGTTGACTATTTCTCTATTTAATATGGATTCCAGCAACTTACTCATAACACACAGGAGACTTATTGGTCTGTACTGAGATGGAGATGACTTATCACCTGAGTTCTTAAATACAGGGCAAACTGATGAGGTCTTCCAGGGAGTCGGAAACACTTCTCCTTAAGGCAGCGCTTAAATAGTTTCGTAAGTATGGGAGCAAGTTCTGGTTGAAGCTTTTTTAACACTATAATTGGGATGCCATTAGGGCCAGTTGCTTTACTGGAATCTAGGTTCTTGATTAGCTTGGCGACCTCATGCACGGATATTTGTATGTTACCTAGCTTGTTCTGTGTTATAGGAGGAAATATGGGGAGTTGATGGCCTTCGTCGCATAGGGTAGAATTAGCTGCAAAGTTCTTTGCAAATAGTTTGGCCTTGTCTGACGCTGACGAGATGAAATGGTTGGGATAGAACGCACACTTCTGTTCAAGATCCTATTTGTTATTTGCCAAAACTTGGTGGGAACCAAGACGCTGATCAGCTACGTTGGATTTAACAGACTGGGAATATAGCTCTCTTGCATTTTTTATTACTCTTTTACAGTGGTTGCTGGCAGTCCTGAAAGCAGTTTTAGTCTCAGTGCATCTATTACGTTGGTAGCTATGGAAAAAGTGATTTTTGTGCGCGATAGCAGCAGCACATTCTGGGGAGAACCATGACTGGCTGTTAGGTTTTTGTTTGAATTTTTTAGATGGTATGAATTGTCTGTGCCTACAATTAACCATTCGGTCAGATCTGATACTATAGAGGACACTTCCTTTTTAAACATGGAGTGCAGAGGTAAATCAGATATGAATGTACGGAAGCTATCCCAGACAGACATAGAGTATCGGTATACAGTACGGTGGAGGGGTACGTCTGGGGACTTCTTACATTTCGTTTTTATCTTAACTGATACGACGGAGTGGTCGGAGGATCCTAGAGGAGAATGAACGGAACATGAACATAGCTCAGGGGAAGTTGAGAGAAAAAGGTCTAGGAGGCTTGCATATTGACCGGGTGTATCGGGCACACGGGTGGGTTCGCAAACAATCTGAGTGAGGTCATAAGCAATGGCAAAATCATGACAAAACCTCCCCTCATCCTGGTGTTAGCAAGTGCAACCCTGAAGCACATATAGGGTAAATTAGAATCTTCTCTAGAGATATCCCTGCCACACGGGAAGCCATCCTTAATGTAGGCACATATTCCATGCCCATGGCGATCTTGGGGGTCAGATTTAGATGTTAAATTTGAGTATCCGTTAATTATGAAATCATCGAGGGAAGCGGTCGGCCCTATTCCAGTTTCACTTAGAAATAATATGTTCGGTTTCGTCTCCTGTAATTGGGTTTCAACCTCTGGAAGGTTGGAACGTAGACCCCTGATGTTGGAGAAGGAGACCTGGTAGTAGGGGTCTACGTTGGAAGATGGGGTCGTAGGTTTAATCGAGTTTTTATTCTGGAGATATTTCATGTTGAGGCAATGGCAAAATAATGACAAAACCTCCCCTCATCGTCTTATTTGAATATTCTGGAGATCTTTCATGTTGAGGTTGAATATCATGTCAGCTGACATTTGGGCTTAAGGATGAATGCCCTGGAAAAGTCCCTTCTGATTAATGTTTAGTTTTAAAATATGCAAATGAAATGATTTGCGACGATTTTATATGGCAAATCTTCTATTATCGTAAATTGAACTCATTAATAAGAACATTAAAATAAAAGAGTGAGAAACATCAGGGATTGAACGCGCTATCATTCGATATGCAGTCCAATGCTCTACCAACGAGCGGTATCTCCAGACGGTAATAATCATTTTTTAAGAAGAAATAATTTACTGGGATTTTATTATCTCCCTTGGACGTCGTAACGTAAAATATTACTATGTAAAAATTATTTTTGTATATAAGAAAAACTAATTTTAGGATTGGATTTTTTTAATTTTGGATTCTTATCGGATTAATTTCTGTGTGAAACATATCTAGGAACACTGCCAGACATATAAATTACCTTTGTGTGAAATTTTGCAAAAAATAGGTTCAACTGTTTCGGAACCCATGAGGAAGGAACACACACACACACACACACACACACACACACACACACACACACAGAGAGTCACTTTTATATAATAGTAGATAGATAGAATAGAAATAGAATTTATATATATATTAGTGTGTGTGTGTGTGTGTGTGTGTATAAATATATGGGGATAACTTTTAATCTATACATAAATAAATAAGCAACAACAACGCGCGCGCGCGTGTGCGCGTGCAGGTGTGTTTATATTTATACACGCCCCTAAAAATAAAGCGATAATACATATGCATTAGATAAAACTCGTCCTTATGGTTCAGAGGAGCGAATAACACCAGTAATACATTTATCGCTGTTTACAATATGCTCCTATGTAGTTTCTTCGTAGGGATAAATCCAAAAATTTGGTACACAAAGTTAAGACGCCGGAAGTTGCTCGTTTTAGCTAAATATGAAACGAAAGTCATTAAGCATGGAACGAAATATGAAACCATATGGAAGCATTTTTTTTTTGTTTTATCATGAACCAAAAAAAAAAAAAAATGAAATGAAAATAAACTTTTATTCTTTATATTTTTCTAATATTTAAAATATATTCGTATGGAAAAATTTAATTTCAAAAAAGTAATTTAAGCTTTCATAGTTTACATTTTTATAAATCATTTTTTAAATATTAAAATATATTCATATGGAAATAATTAAAAATTTTCACAAATTTTATCACATAATTTTGTCATAAATAATGCATCATAAAACAAAATAACTACATTCAATTTAATTACGAAAACCAAATCGAAGTTTATTATTATTTTTTCATTGTTTCATGAAAGCACAAAAAGTGTTAAGACTAAAAAAAATTGAAATAAATTATTTCCGTTTCGTTTCGTATTTCGTTTCATGTTTAGTGACTTCTGTTTCGTTTTAGCGAAACTGAGTCCACTTCTAGCGTCTTAACTTTGTGTAATGAATTTTTAGACTGAACCCTACATACAAGGTGGAACGATAAAATTGATAAGCGTTTGATGAGAACCGGATTTTTTTTTTTTTTTTTTTTTTTTTTGCAGACCATTTACTAATTAGCCAGTTGTGTACAACTCCCAAGAGCAATAAGAGCCTTCTATCATGCCTGAAAGTGACACAATGTTCAACGAGCGAGATCGGAGATGAGACGCTGTGCAACTCATGCTCTTTACCGATCCAAGTTATGACAACATAACGATTGACAGTACCCTCAAAATGCATCGCTGGATTGCCACGAATAACAGGGACGTGCCCAGGGTGGTGTAAACAAAGTTCCCGGCTGGGATTATGGCCTTTGGTGTGAGGTCCATATCATGCCACATCACATCTTCAAAGTCGGCTTGAAAGTCAACACCAATGTGTACCTGGATGTGCTAAAGAATTTGGTGATCACCTGATGCAATCAAGTGGCCTGTGCAGACTCTAGGTGTGGCAGCATTACTCGGCGCCGGCCCATACGTCCAAAGAGATCCAGGCTTGGCTTCAGAAGGAGCGCTACGACTTTGTACACTTTTCTCACTGACCTCCCCCCCCCCAGAACTTAACCTGCTGAACTACTTTGTTTGGTCATACGTCGAGAACATCATCAACATAACCTCCCACAACACCAAAACCAGTCTGATCGCCGCCATCCGCCGAGTATTCGCTCAGTATTCCCCGAGCTCCCATCGGGGCTTGTGGAAAAGGCATGCTCCCAGTTCCGGACCCGTATCGAGGAGGTGATTTAGGCTGAAGACGGCTACATTGAATAGATGTCAGCTCTACTACTTAATCAAGTTATCCGAATTGATTTTTTTCAATAAGTTTAAAGGCGACAACTTTATCGTTCCACCTTGTATGTATCCTCCCCACCCCCGCCTCTCAATAGTTTCACTATTTTCTAGAAATTCCTCGCTGCTAAAACTAAACAGAATTCATTAAAACTAAAAAGGTGTGAGTTTAAGCAGACAAATAATGGCAGAATGAGAGAATAACCACCGATCCCCATAATAAATAAACCCCTACCCGCGAGCCCATCGTTCACCCCCCCCGACGTAACATGCGTATGCAACATGATGTAAATATATGGAGGAAATTGCCAAGCCTGTTGCAGAAAATAAGGTTGGCTCTCTTTATCGTTCCAGAAAATTAGTCACACCTGAGAGTATCAATACCTCTACGAATCCAGCATTCGCCCATGCATGAAGTACTGTTTTCACATCTCGGCTAGTGCATCTATCGCCAAAGATAGGATAACAAAATTATGCCGAAAATGGGATGAAAATTCATGCCGAACATAAGATAAGAAAAACAATGATAAAGATAGAATCACACCAAATAATACCGAACATAGAATAACAAAAAATAATGCCAAAGATATGCTAAGAAAGATAATGGCAAAGATAGAAAAATAAAAATTAATACCGAACATAGAAAAACAAAAATACATTATAAAGTTAGGATAACAAAATAATGCCGAAGATAGGATAAAAAAAAATAATGCCAAAGATGGGATAACAAAGATAACGCCTACGATAGAAAAATAAAAATTAATGCCGATCATAGAAAAACAAAAATACATTCCAAAGTTAGGATAACAAAATAATGCCAAAGATAGAATAAAAAAAAATAATGCCAAAGATGGGATAACAAAGATAACGACTACGATAGAAAAATAAAAATTAATGCCGAACATAGAAAAACAAAAATACATTCCACAGCTAGGATACAAAATAATGCCGAAGATAGGATAGCAAAATTTAATGTCGAATATAGAATAACAAATATTAATGCCAAAGATATGTTGACAAAACTTAATGTCAATAAGAGATTAAAAAACATAATGCCGAAGATAGGATGACAAATTAACACTAAAGGTAGGATAACAAAAATTTAATGCCAATAATAGAATAATAAAAGGTAATGCCGAATATAGGATAACAAAAGTCATACCTAGGATAGTATAATAATTTTAATGCCAAAGATAGGATAACAAATTAACACTAAAGGTAGGATAACAAAAATAATGCCTTAGATAGTATAACAGAAAGTAATGCCGAAAACGGATAAAATAATAATGCTGAAAATAGGATAAAAAATTAATGCCGAACATAAGATAACAAAACGTAATACCAATGAAAAACTAAATGCTAAAAAAAGGATAACTAAAAATTAATTCTGAAGTCAGTATAACAAAAATAATGCCAACGATAGGATAAGCATAATAATACCTAGCATAGGATAACAAAAATTAATGCCAAAGATGGAATTACAAAAACATTGTCCAAGATAAGATAACCAAAAATTATACTAAACATAGGATGACAAAAATAATCCCAAATAGGATAATAAAAAATAATGTCAAACACAAAATAACAAAACTTAATGCCAATAATAGAATAAGGAAACTTAATGCAGAACATAAGATAATAAGAAATAATGCCTAAGATAAGATAATAAAACTTAATTCCTAAGAAGAAAAAAAGGCTAGGAAATAAATGCAACAGATAGGATAAAAAAAATAATGCCTTAGATAGGATAACGAAAATTAATGCCTAAGATAGGATAGCAAAACTGAATGATAAAGATAGAATAAACAAATTAATGCCTAATATAAGATACTAAAAAGTACTGCCGAACATAGGATAACAAAAATTAACGTTAAAAATAGGATAACAAAAATTAACGTTAAAAATAGGATAACAAAATAATGCCAAAGATAGGATAGCAAAAATAACGCGAAACATAGGATAACAAAGAAAATTCCAAAAAAAAAAAATAATAATAATAATTAATGCTAGAGATAGGATAACCAAAATAATGCCGAACATGGGATAACAAAAAGTAATACCAAAGATAGGATTACAAAATGTCCGAAATAGGATAACCAAAAATTATGCCGAACATAGAATCATAGAAGTCATGCCAAAGATAGGTTAACAAAAAATAATGCTAAACATAGGATATCAAAAATTAATGCTGAAGATAGGATAACAAAAATAAATACCGAACATAGGATAACAAAATTATACCAAAAATAGGAAAACAAAAACATTAATGCCCAAGAAATAATACCAAATAATAATGTCAAAGATAGGATAACAAACAAATAGTTCTGATGATAGTATAATAAAAATTAATGCCAAACATGAGATAACAAAAAAATAATAATAAAGATAAAAAAAATTAATACAAAACATAGGATAAGAAAAAATTAATTCCAAAGATAGGATAAGAAAAAATTAATTCCAAAGATAGGATAAGAAAAAATTAATTCCAAAGATAGGATAAGAAAAATTAATTCCAAAGATAGGATAACAAAAAATTAATTCCAAAGATAGGATAAGAAAAAATTAATACCAAAGATAGGATAACAAAAAATTAATACCAAAGATAGGATAACAAAAAATAATAATAAAGATAAAAAAAATTAATTCCAAAGATAGGATAAGAAAAAATTAATTCCAAAGATAGGATAAGAAAAAAATAATTCCAAAGATAGGATAAGAAAAAATTAATTCCAAAGATAGGAAAAGAAAAAATTAATTCCAAAGATAGGATAAGAAAAAATTAATTCCAAAGATAGGATAAGAAAAAATTAATACCAAAGATAGGATAACAAAAAATTAATACCAAAGATAGGATAAGAAAAAACTAATGCCAAAGATAGGATAACAAAAAATAATAATAAAGATAAAAAAATTAATACCAAAGATAGGATAAGAAAAAATTAATTCCAAAGATAGGATAAGAAAAAATTAATTCCAAAGATAGGATAAGAAAAAACTAATGCCAAAGATAGGATAACAAAAAATTAATACCAAAGATAGGGTAAGAAAAAATTAATTCCAAAGATAGGATAAGAAAAAATTAATTCCAAAGATAGGATAACAAAAAACTAATGCCAAAGATAGGATAACAAAAAATTAATACCAAAGATAGGATAAGAAAAAATTAATTCCAAAGATAGGATAACAAAAAAACTAATGCCAAAGATAGGATAACAAAAAATTAATACCAAAGATAGGATAAGAAAAAATTAATTCCAAAGATAGGATAACAAAAAAACTAATGCCAAAGATAGGATAACAAAAAATTAATACCAAAGATAGGGTAAGAAAAAATTAATTCCAAAGATAGGATAAGAAAAAATTAATTCCAAAGATAGGATAACAAAAAACTAATACCAAAGATAGGGTAAGAAAAAATTAATACCAAAGATAGGATAACAAAAAACTAATACCAAAGATAGGATAAGAAAAAATTAATTCCAAAGATAGGATAACAAAAAGCTAATGCTAAAGAGAGGATAACAAAAAATAATGCTTCTTAATTTTTTAAAAGACATAAAACATTAAAGAACTACAAGGAAGGAAGTAGTACATCGTTCAGCTAGTTTTGCAAATAAGTTTATGCTATCGCAAAAGCCGCTTGTCATTAATTTCTCGTTGGCAAGACCTGGGTCTTTATTAGAATTTAAGTGACAAGAAGTCCATCCCCCAATATTCCAGTCCTTATCGCATTCATCCATTGGAGGTCTGGTTAGTGCTTTCTGTCTTTTGCTTTTACAGCTTCCTTGACCTTTTTTTATTTTGGTCTTATACCAATCTATGCCGACAATATACTTTTATTTATCTTAGAGAGAGAAGAGACGTATTCAAGTTGCTGGGTAGTATTCGTTGGTCATGTATATTGCTTTCTACATTCTAGGATTTTCTTTAAGATACCAACAGTTTTCATTATTGCTTTTCTTTTTACTGTCTCTGCTTCCCCTCTGATTCTAATTGATCTCATTCTTTTTTTTTTCTGGATCGTTTCTAGTGCACATATGATTATTATTGCTATCTTGGCCTTTTCATGTATCATTTCCCTTTCAGCTTTTTGGTCAGTTCCGTGGATTTGATACGCGTCTGTCTCAACCGGTGAATAGCTGGGACGGCAAAATCTACTAACTGGCAGAAATTTTCTTATTAATTACTATGATTCTGGTATCATTGCTTGGATGGGTTTATCCATTTGTACGTCCATGTCCAATAACGTTTTAAGACTTCCGTTCTCGAGTTCCGGTCTGTGTTTGTATCATGTCTGGGTGTCCAAGATGGAGTTATTTGCATTGTTATTACTTACTTGGAATTTTCACACATGCCATTATCAAATATTTCTCTTTGAGAACAAGCTATGATGTTCCCTGGAATCTGGGTGACAACAATTCTCCCAGAATTCCAGCCCTCACAACCTCTTTCGATAAGCTTTGCAAATTAGTTTGCGTTATCGCAGTAGCCGTTTACTATTTATTATTATTATTATTATTATTATTATTATTATTATTATCATAATTATTATCTCCTCGGTCTTTACATCTTCTTTGGCCCTTCATGACTATTTGCTGTTGTGTCAGCTGATATTGACACTTTTTGATGGTGGGGGTAAACTTACAATTATATAGTTTCAGTTTTTTTTATTCCATGTATTGTTTCTCTATATTTTTCCTTTACTTCTGGTGAATGTTTTTTTTATATATATATGGCCGATTAGCGTTTGTAGCTCATGTTATTTAGTTTCTGCATTCAAGGGTTTTCCTTAATGTCAGCCGTTTTCATCATTGTTATCGGTTGTATTTGCTTAGCCATCCCTCTGATTCAAATCTCTCCCGTTCTTTTTCAAAGTTTTCCGGAAATGCTGCTTTCTTCTTCTTCTTCTTCTTCTTCTTCTTCTTCTTCTACTTCTTCTTCTTCTTTCTCTTTTCATCTTCATCTACTACTACTACTACTACTACTACTACTACTACTACTACTATTATTTTCTTTTTTGCATCCTCATTTATTACTACTACTACTACAACTACAACTACTATTACTATTACTTCTACTACCATAACCACTACTACTACTACTACTACTACTACTACTACTACTACTACAACAACATCGTCTTCTGCTCTTTCTTTAATTATCTTCTTCTTCATAATCAAATTCTGCTTTCGAAAAAAAAAATCTCACACCATAAACGTTTCCGGGCATATTCGGGATTCTTTTAATTTTTCTTCCACGTTGATCGACGCACGCGCATAAATATACAAAAAAAGAAGAAGAAGAAAAGAGAGAGAGATGCCACAAATAGCTTATTACAAACAAAAAACAAATCACCCGCTGACAGGGAAACCCTTAAGTTCTGTGGTGACCTTCGATCAACCCAGCGTTGAGGGTGAGAGTGTAGTCGGTCGGTAGAGGGGTTGGTTTACTGGTTGAACGGTAGCTTATTAGCAGCTGGGGTTAAAATGGTCGAATCACGGTCAACACTAAATGATGGAAATAAAATTGTCCAATATTTTGTCATTTGAAGGTCAGAGGGTCGCAACATGCGCAAAATTAGGGCTTGTCAAAAATCGTTTCCTGTCAAATTGTAAGGAATTCGTTTAAAAGGTTAAAGTATGGCACAAGGTTGGTTTTAATATGAAGAATACAGCTCCCTCAAAAGGAGCACTCTGCACTAAAAACAACAATATCCTGTATAGTTACGTTAGCATTTCCAACAAATGAGGGTACCTCTCCGAAAGAAGACGGGAATAAAAATGATAAATTTATGTGTAACTAAGTCAATACATTCTGTTAATCTTAACAGCTTATTACCGCTTCCAAACACAAGAACACATACTTACACAACAAACACATACTTACACAACAAACATATACCTACACAACAAACACATATCTGTCTACATACTGTTATGTTTGCAGGTTGAACCAAATAACGTATAAGGCAATACAAATGAAGACTCAACAAAGGTATATCAATAAAAAGTATATCTGTGCCCAAATCAAAACGCGGATTCCATGAACAAAACTTCTTTCTTAGAACTGCACGCTTGTGAAACTCTGTTCCGTCTGCCTGCTTCCCACCTGACTACAACTTGGATGTCTTCAAGCCCAATGTTAACAAATTCCTAATGAACCGCCCCCTTAAGTAAACGCTTCATCAAATCTCCACACTAACGTAATGTACTTGCAATAACCCTTATCCCCTGAGTGGCTTCCGGGCCTTGATAAGTGGTGATCACTGTGTAAAAAAAAAGTGTAGATCAATAAGAAGTTTATTAGGAAAAGTATATTTCCAGTATATTTACATAATGGTTGTCAGGTAAGAGAGTCTTGGCTGGAGAACATATCTGCTCTCGGCTCGGTCTTCGGTGGCTTCTGGTTAACAGACACTCAGACTAACCGAGTCTTGTTATTTATGTGTAATATTATCCACCTATGTAAATGAGTGGGTGCCACCACAACACATACCTATAAAGTTGAATATTTTTCTAGCTCTTACATTTGTATTAAAAGTAGTGTCAGAACGATTATTGAAATCGGAATAGGGTATTGGAAAAAATCGGAATGTTTTGTGTTATCAGAATTGATATTGAAATCGTAAAAACTTGTGCCTATCTTCCGATGTTAAAAACAATTACTTTAATTACAGCTTTTATTTGATATTTTTAACACAAAAATCTTCATTACTGCTAGTAATAATCTATATATAAAGTGAAAATGTCTGTGTGTTTGTTTCTGTCTGTGTACATTTCCCTACCAAATAATTCTGTCAATTTCAGTCTACAGACTCGATATTTGACAAACGGTGTATCGAGATTTGTGAAAATCTTTTTAACTCGTTTTCGACCAGAAATCTGGCTGTCAAGGGGTCAAAGTTCAACGATTTGACCTTTGAAAACTCTACCAAACTTCTCCGCCAATTTTGGGTGTAAACACTTGAAATTTTAGATATAGGTTATTTGGACATGGATCAAACTTTTTAATTTGATTTGAGCCCCAAAAATCAATGTAAAGGAGTCAAAATTGAAGTCAAAGTTTTTTTAAAAAATTGACCTCTGCGGTCTCTACTAACTTACTTTTTTTTTGTTTAAACATTTGAAATTTTACATAAAGGATATTCAGAAATAGGGCAATTCAACAGATTTTACCTATGCGGTGTCTAGCAAAGTATTCAGCCAATTTTGGGTCTAAACATTTAAAATTAATACATGATGGATATTCAGACATGCGGCAAGCATTTTAATCAGTTTTGTGGCGAAAATCTGGCTAACAAAATGTCAACGTTAACAGATTTGACCTTTGCAGATTCTACCAAACTTCTCCGTCAATTTTGGGTCTAAAGACTTTAAATTTTAGATGTAGGTAACTTGGATATGGGTAAAACTTTGTGGTTTGATTTGAGACCAAAATAATAAATGTTAACAGGTTAAAATTGGGGCCAAAATTTAAGAAAATTTACCTTTGTGGTCTCTACGAAATTACTCAGATAAATTTTGGTCTAAATATTTGAAATCTTACATAAAGTGTATTCACACGTAGGGCAAGTTATGAACAGTACAAAAATACTAGTACATCTATAAAATTAGAAATTGTCTATCTGTGTGTTTACATTTCTTTACAAAACTACTCTGTCAATTTTCAGTCTACAGGCTCGAGATTTGACATAAGGTGTATTGAAATTTGGGAAGATATTTTAAATCTATTTTCGACCAAACATTTGGCTGTGAAGGAGTCAAAGTTCAACAATTTGACCTTTGAAAATTTTACCAAACTCCTCCGCCAATTTTTTGTATAAGCACTTGAAATTTTAGATGTAGGTTACTTGGACATGGATCCAATTGCCTATATTGATTTGAACCCAAAACAATAAATGTTAAGGGATCAAAATTAGAGTCAAACTTATAAAAAAAATTGACCTCAGAGATCTCTTCCAAATTACTCAGCCAATTTTTGGTCTAAACTTTTGAAATTTTACATAAAGTGGATTCAGACATAGGGCAAGCTTTTAATTTGGATTTTGGCCGAACATTTGGCTACTAAGGGGAAAAGGTTTTAAAAATTTGACCTTTGCCGTCTCTAGTAAACTATTCAGCCAATTTTGCGTCTAAACATTTAAAATTTTACGTAAAAGGCATTGAGACATGCAGCAAGCATTTTAATCAGTTTTTTTTTGGGGGGGGGGGAATTTGGCTGCCAGAAGTCAAAGTTGAAAGAGTTGATCGTTGCAGAC
>NC_136506.1:26216666-26296666 GCF_053919585.1 Euprymna scolopes
TTTGCTTCTTCTTTTTTTAATATTTCTCAATATCTTAGTCAGATTGTGTTAAAATTACAGAAAAATATCTAAAATAAAGAATCTATTTAAGTTCAAAATCCTTCAGTGGCTTTTAGGACACTCTATACTAATGTAATTTTTACACGATTTTTTTTTATATATATATTTATAAAATTCTTAATAATTAAATAATACCGTTAGAAAAGGGAATATTTTATAAATAATTTTTAACATATTTTAAATTTTATTTTTGGATAAGGATTTTATAAATAATATAATTGCATTAAAGCAGGCTTCATAAATAAAATAAAAAAATTTTTTTTATATAATTGAATAAATTTTGCAAGTTTGTATTGTGTTGTTTTTGTTTGTTCTGCTTTCTTGTTTTTTTTTTAATTTTTCCAGAAATTTGTGTTGGTCAGTACACTTGATTCGCTTAACAGTTCAATGTAATGTGCCATTTTTTCCGCTGAAAATAAATACATAAGTAATGTAATTTTGCCACGACTATGGCTTTCTATCCAGAAGCTGCGTATGTTATTCTGCGACCATAGGTATATATTAGTGATGGGACGATTCCAATATTTTTCCCGATTCCGATACAATTACCGATTCCGTACTAAATTCCCGATTCCGATACAATTACCGATTCCGATTCTTTATAAATCTATAAATATTTAACTATATAGCTGTATTTTTCTCCGATTACTGTAGAAACACACATGTTAAATGTGCAGATATTTTCCTAAACGTAAAAATATACTTGTGTGTGTGAAGATCTATCGATTTTAGCTTCACTAGTGGTTTAAAATCAATAAATATTTATTATTTTATCATTATTACCAGCAATGGAAGATTTTGCTTTAAACAAAAGAAAAAAAAAGACAATCAAAAGAATCGTTTTGGCATCGGAAAATCGGTACAAATTTTTTCGATTCCGATACCCTCAAATATTCCGAGTTTTCCGATTCCCGATTCCGATTACTCGTCCCAACACTATTATTTATGCTAATTCTTTATTCGTTAGTTTGATATATACATATATATATACATATATATATATATATATATAAAATTATTTTTTACTATAATAATTAGATACCTACACCACATATATATATATATATATATATATATATATATATATATATATATATATATATATATATATATATATATATATATATATATATATATTAAGTAATGTGATCTATAATTTAAAAGTTTTAAAAAATTTTTAAATTTAAAAATCAAAATTTAATTAAATTAAAAATCAGTTTCATAAGAAGGAACAACAACAAAGTCAATTATCTGTACGATCGTTTCGGAAATCCGTGCTTTTTATTTGTGGTATACATGAAGTCACGTAGAACAATTATACATAGTTTTTTTGGTACGCACGGTCTATATATATATATATAGTAATGTGATTGATAATTTAAAAATCAAATTATAATTAAATTAAAAATCCGTTTCATAAGAAGGAACAACAACAAAATCAATTATTTGTACGATCGTTTCGGAAAACAGTGTTTTTATTGTGGTAGACATCAAGTTACGGGCAATAATTATTACATATAGTTTTTTAATAAACAAGCTTTCCTCGTCAGCAAATATTGTGAAGGGTTTTTATTAAATATGAAAGACGCCATAAATAAACCTAGCATTAAAAGTAAGGCAGATGTATCTGGAAAAAAATTAAAATAAAGGTATGGATTTAAACTTGATAAGAAAATTAATATGGGTTAGAGATAGAAATAAATAGAGTAAAATATAAATTTTGTTTAAGTACTATATTATACATACATACATACACAAATATATACATGCATATATATGAAAAATAGACACATATATATACATATACATAGATATACAGATATATACATAAAAACATAGGTACAAATATTTACCTTTTAATTTTTCGCCTTTTGAAATCAGAAAATGTGGTTAAAGTATTCATATAGATGTTTGCTATAGCTTCTCAGCTTAATATATATATATATATATATATATATATATATATATATATATATATATATATATATTTGTCTGTGTTTAGGCATGTGTAAACGTTCGTTCACCTTGAACTCAGAAACGGTCAGGCCAACTTTTTTAAATTCCATGCATGTGTATTTTATGTGTCTGTGAGTATTCCCAGATAAGTTCGTATTGGAATGCCTCTGATAAGTATCGAAAATCGATAATCGAAAACATCCGATTAAAAGAGGAACAGTTTGATTCTGACCAAAGTTAACATCCATCCTTATACACCCTAACACTACAAGTACATTTGAGAAGTTGTGTAACTACACAAGCAGAAAGCCTCGACCTATAAATTCAGCAGTTAGTTCTTTGATAAGAAAAAGGCACGGTCGAAGTGAATATATCGGTTTAGACCACAATTGGACCCTGAACCTTGACTTTTTGCATTTGAAACTTTAATTGAAGCCATTATATAAAATAATTTCATAAAATCAACCGTAGGCTCTCTACAGTGCAATGTAGACTACAATGTTTTATGGACTAAGTTACTGCGGAAAGTCATGTGAAGCAGCCTCCCCGTGCATTGTAATGGGTCTACGTCAAGAGCAGCAATTAATTGATTTGATTGAAAAATGGGCAGTTTTATTAATTTCGATGACAATAAAATATTGGAAGTGTGGAACATTCGTTAATCCTAATTCAATCCCGGACCACGCCGGGTCTCGCAGCTAGTATATATATATATATATATATATATATATATATATATATATATATATATATATATATTAGTGATGGGACGATTCAAATATTTTTCCCGATTCCGATACAATTACCGATTCCGATTCCCATTCTTTATAAATCTCTAATTATTTAACTATAAGATTGTTATTTCTCCCGATTTGTGGAGGATGATCTATCGATTTTTGTTTTACTGGTATTTTAAAATAAATAAATGTTTATTATTTTATCATTATTGCCAGGAATGGAAGATTTTGGTTTAAACAAAATAAAATAAAAAAGACAAATAAGAGAATCGTTTTGGCGTTGAAAAATAACAACATCACGGGGACTCTTCATCGAACTATCTTCCACTACATCATGTCGAGGAAGAAAAGGAAAAAAAAGATTGATAAAGGAGTCTTACTCCGAAATATATTTCTTTAAAAATAAACACCCATTTATTTTATAAAAAAATTTCGCGTTGCAGTTTTGGCTTCAAATGTATCTATACATGTTTTATTCTTCAAATTTTACTCAACGCTTCTAACGGATATACACAAAAACCACTACTCAGATATATATATATATATATATATATATATATATATATATATATATATATATATATGTATGTGTGTGTGTGTGTGTGTGTGTGTGTTACATGATAAGGGCTGTCCCCTGTTCATGTAAGTATAAAAATAGAGAGATTAGTTAAAATGAAAATAAGAGAAAGCAGAAATCGAACCCTGGACATAAGTTTTAAAGAACAATAGGTTTAAATGGAATGTCCAGTAAATTGTTAATTCGGATGAAATAAATAATAAATAAACTATTCAATTGTTAAAAGAATGTGGATAATAAAATATGGGTTAAATAAATTAGATATGTAGGTTAAATTCCTTTGTGGAAACAACACTAGAAAAATAGGTTATTGGGAAATCAATGTCGGAAACGTGCAAAGTCGCGCATGTTGAAACACGTGAAATTTGCTCACGTGGCCGGGATGCATGGATTTCTCAATATAGGAAGTGGGAGTTAGTTGGTCGCAGAGACAGTCAGAGAGACAGTCAGGAGAGACAGTCAGGGGAGACGGTCAGTGAGAAAACTCAGAGACAGGCGGACGTCTGAAGCGAGACGTCACTTCAGAAACTAAAATGTGAAACTTTGAGTTCTTAATGAGGAAATCCCGACCGGTCGTAAGGGAATAAGTTCATCATGTGTTTGTGATAAAGCTCATCTTTGTGTTTGTGATTTCTACAAAAGGGTAAATTGTATTGTTATTATATGTCTGTGTTATAAAATGTCATTACATATACGTCTCGACATCTCATATCCACAATGTGAATCTACATCATATCTACACTAAGACTGCTGAATACTATCTCATCATTCTAAGAGCTTTCTTCATATCTACACGTCTAAGTAATGAACATTTAAAATATAGGAATAGTTATAAACGAACAATCTCTCTTACAACAACATCTCTCTCTCTAAAGATACAACATCATATGTAATAAGACAAGAACTCTCACTAAGACTCATATCTTTACTAATAAGAACTCACGTAACATACGCGCACAAGTGGTATCGTCTAATAATACTAATAATAATAACAATATAACATATATATATATATATATATATATATATATATATATATATATATATATATATATATATATATATATATATACTAGAATATATGCGTTCGTTTTGTCCGCACTTAATAATTCTTACATTTTATCAGCTAAATATAGATTTACATAAGCCGGAAAAATTTTTACTCTCACTCTTATATTTACTTTCACGTTGATCGTAATGTCTTCTTAATAGGATAACCTTTCGTAGCACAGTTATTATTTGGTTAGGTTTTTACACTTTTTTTGTTATTGTTTTTTTTCTGCTTAAATACTGGATGCTTCATTCATCAAAATTTTATTTGGGAAGAAGCGTTTGGCTCAGTTATTATAACGAATTTCTTTTTACATTCTCGATTTACAGAATACTGAACAATTGATTAGCAGAATGACTTCATTTTTGGTTAACAGTCGGTTTCATTACTCTTACTTATATTGTTTATTTGATTCTGCGCATTTTTAAATTGAAGTTTTTTTTTCTCTAACAAAAATTATCCCGGGTCATGCCGGGTATATTAAATTACAAGAATTGATTATATAATGTTAAATAGAATTTTAAAAAAAATAATAATGCTGCAATATTTTAAGTTATAAATTTATTATATTTTTTACTAAAATATCGTGTCCTTTTCTTTTCCAGTTTTAACAACTAGTCCTTGATTTTTCCATGCTTAAGCTTATCCGTATTACTTTTCATGCTCGCATTTATCTATTGTAATTCATGATTTTTCAGGCTTGTTCTTTGTTTAATTTCAGTCTTTTTATTTCCCCCATAAACTTAACATACACATATGTAATAACAATATACGGCACTTGTCTGCTTCAAAACAATCTCCCAATTCATTCTTTCATTCTTTTTGTTTCATTGTTTTCTTTCCGCGGTTAATTAGTAGCAATAATAGTCGTTGAAGCGACGTGGTTGCTATGGAAACCAATCATAAAAAAACGTCGCTCACCGTCTTACATTTTTTTACGATTTTGAACACCACTAAATTTATCATAACTTTTGTTTTACTGAATGAAAATTGAAAAAAGAATTTTCACAATATAGCTGAGAAGGTGATCTTTAAACTGTAATTGTTTGAAATTTGGTCGAAAAATGAGTGAGCGGTGAAGCTTTAAAGCAGCTCTACATGACTAAAACTGACACTTAACCATATATTCAAACACTACCGTGCTTGAATGATAACCAAATTAACTTTTTCTTTTCTTGTATCATCGTGGCTTACGAATACCTTGGTGCGAAGTTCCACTTCATTTCTTTCAAAAGGTGTAGCTTTTGTCATACTTTGAATAGCAGAGTGGCACTGCCCAACAATAGACGACCATTGTAGTCGATGACACAATTGCTCGCAATTCAAGCTTACTCATACGTCATTTCTTTTTCTTTCTTTCTTTTTTCATTTTCACAAAACAAAAATTATGTAACAAACTTTTGATTCCAGTTGCATTTTACGTTTAAAAAAAAAAACGTTTTTAAGTACTGGTTCTAAAACAGGTTAAAATCTTACACTGAATCGAGCGATATTTTGCTTAAAGCGAACCACTTGCTAGGAATATGGAAATTTATTCTTCATAACGTTTATTCGCTTATTCACCCTATTACTATGAATGCGGTACCTTTAACAGATTTTACACACTGACTGTATCATTATTAATTTCTAAAATAAGAGTTCATGTGATGGGTCTATAATTAATTTAATTCTTTCTTTGAATTACGTTTGTACTTGGAAATAGCTAGAAAAGTCGCAAGAGGAATCCTGACCTTGTATTTTGTAAGGAAAACAGCATTATGTGCTGTTGACTGAAGTCTTCTTATCCGGAAAAGGTGTTGACGAACTGGAGTAAAAAATTTTCCGACGCAATTCACTTCTTTTTTTGTGTCCATATACTGTAAATTGAGTTTTAATACTTAAACTATCGGGCGCACTGTTTCAGTCATTTTCTGATTTTTTTTTTTTTTTTTTTTTTTAGTATTTCCTCCGGGACTTACACTCAGTGACAAAGTTTCGTTCTTCGTTCATATCAAATATTACCTTTTTTGCAGTGTTTGCGTACATACACACTCAATTAACGAAAAAGAATTCTTCCACATGACGTAAGTTTGTTTCTGAGAGGATGTTCTTTGGTAGTTATGAAATAGTAAATGTTTTTAAAATTATTATCATTATTAATCATTTTTATACTTACAAAATATTGTTTTATTTTACAAAGGAATCACCAATTATCAAGGCCCAGAAGCCACTTGAAGATAAAGGGTAAACAGTGTACAGTAGTCAATTGGACAATATCATAGTAATCGTTAGAAGTGTAAATTTGGTAAATTGGATTACTTAAGGGGAATGGCTCATCAAAAACTTGTTTACATTGGACTTGAAGACGGCCATATTGTAGTCAGCTGAAAAGCGGGGAAACGGAAGAGAGTTCCACAGGTGTGCAGTTCTTATAAAGGAATTTTGTTCATGGAATCTACGTTTAGGTTTAGGCACAGATAAAGAGTGAGGGAAATTATTGATAGTGTTTACAGCCAAACGAGTGTTCTCGTGAAAGTTTGGCGAATTTAGGAAAACTCGTCCCGGGAAAACTCGTCTCGGGAAAACTCGTCTCCGGAAAACTCGTCTCAGGAAAACTCGTCCCCTTTCGCTAGGTAGGAAAACTGGTCCCTTATTGAATAAATATCGATTGAAAACGTATTTTATGATCCTTCTTGAAGGAGATATTGCTGTTTAAAATAGACTATAGCCCCCCCATAATATTTTTAAAAAAATATTTTTATTTGTTTAATTTTTTTTTTTTTTTTAAATAAAATCGATTGTCCGTTTTCTACCTAACTTGCTAAGTTCTTAGTGGTTTCACTTATTTTAAAGCGTTTATTATGTTCATACAAAGTTAATTACAATTTTTTTGGCTCTTATTTTAACGATGTTTTTTGGAGTCATAAAAACAATAATAAAAAACAAAACAAAAAAATTAAAAACTGGGAGCATTACTTTTTTGTTTTGGTTTTTTAATTATGATAGTTTTTCGTTGTTATGTTTTCGTTTTCTCTCATACCAAATGCACTCATGCGTTATTTAAAATAATAATTCTATCAATTATCCACATTTATTGTCGTCCTGTCAAATTTTGCAAAAATTAACTAATAAATTAAAAGCGAAATATTTTTTTAGCGCGAGAGATGCCATGTGCTAACAATCTCTCGTTAACTCAGTTTTAATTTTTTAAATTTCTACTTCAAAATTCTAAAATCAATCATTAAGAGAAAAAGTAATCACTAAATAAATTTATTAATCAATTTTATTGAAAACTCCGCTATCGTTTATGAAGAATCTTTTTAATTTACTTTTTTGTTGGTTTCTTTTCGAAGGGAGATATAGGTTTTATCCCCCCCTCTCTCTCTAAATTATATTTTAAAAAATATTAAAATTTATTACTTTCTTTTTAAAACCAAATCTCCCTCAGTAATTTCTTTAACTTTCTATTTTTTAGCGATTATCAAGACCCCCTAAGATGTGATATACCGGGCATTATTTCTCGTTCTCCCGTAACAACACTCGACATGTTTTTTGTTTGTTTTCTGGGGTTTGTATTACTGTACACATAGATTCGAAAAAGTTGTCAAAAAACAAATATAGAACAAATAAATGTTATTAAAGGCAAGATAAGTTACTTTTCTACCTAACTGGATATATTTTTTGTGTTTTTATTCAGTGTATTTCTTCAGCTCGAAAAACATGCAGTGTTTACCGATGTATTGGAAAATTCAAAATGGCAGCCGACTCTCTCTCGGAGAGGGTACGTTTGGGAAAAGGTATTATAAATAATAAACTAGACAAAATACTGTTAGAAATTCGCTTAAAATATGTTACCGTGACATAAGTTGACATGTATTCGGTTGTTTTCTAACAGTATTTTGTCTAGTTTATTATTTATAATACCTTTTCCCAAACGTACCCTCTCCGAGAGAGAGAGAGTCGGCTGAGATTTTGAATTTTCCAATACATCGGTAAACACTGCATGTTTTTCGAGCTGAATAAACATGTTACACTGAATAAAAACACAAAAAATATATCCAGTTAGGTAGAAAAGTAACTTATCTTGCCTTTGATAACATTTATTTGTTCTATATTTGTTTTTTGACAACTTTTTCGAATCTATGTGTACAGTAATACAAACCCGAAAAATCAATTTTATCCTTTTATAAACAACAGTATATAAGTAAATTCTTTTTATATTAATATAAAAAAAATATGCGGTCTCGTTTATGAACATAATAAACGCTTTTATTAAAAAACATTAAACAAGTAAAAATATTTTTTTTAAAATATTATGGGGGGGGGCTATAGTTTATTTTAAAAAACAATATCTCCTTCAAGAACGATCATAAAATGTGTTTTCAATCGATATTTATTCAATAAGGGACCAGTTTTCCTACCTAGCGAAAGGGGACGAGTTTTCCCGAGACGAGTTTTCCGGAGACGAGTTTTCCGGAGACGAGTTTTCCGGAGACGAGTTTTCCCAAGACGAGTTTTCCCGGGACGAGTTTTCCCGGCACCAAGTTTGGCGAGGGGGGGGGCATAGATTTGAGCTCAGATGAGCACTTGCCATGAAAATAACGATAAAACAAAGACAGACCCGGAAGTCTCTTCTGTGAGAAACAGGTTGCTAAGAAGAGAAAAGGGCATCCCCCACAGGGCTACGAAGTCTATTCTGAACTCTGTCAAGGCAGGATAAGTCTTCCTAGCAGCTCCTGCCCAGATGTGACAGCAATGCTCCATCCTTGGACGGATACAATTAATAAAGCTAATTAAAAGATCTAGTGTTCTTTTCCAATATGGTGCCATCTACCAAACGGTTTCTAATCCAATTCTAATCTGTTCGTTACCTCTAACACAACTAACCTTAACCCCAACTACCCCTAATTAACTAATCCTAAGCATAATTAATTTGGGGTTGGTTAGTATAAGGTTTAGGGTTAGATTTAATTAGTAGATCACATATTCTTATGCAAATAATTCGCTAGATAATACGAAAAGTGTTCCAAAGATAATGCCTCCTATATTTTAATTTGCTCGAATGGATCAGACTAGGATGGCAAATTGCATTGTTATGATGACTGAACTTATGCATTAATGACCTAAAAGTTTCAGCTCTCTATACTGACGATGTGAGACTTTAAGAAACGCCCCCTGTCATGGATGAGCATCAGAAGTAAACATGCGTCATTGAATTTCTATTTCAGAAAAAAAATATTGAACCGATCAACATTCAGCGAAACCGATGCAGTCGAGGTCAGCATATTTAAGAGATAGGTTCGTCGATTTCAGCGTGGCAACAGAGCTATGAGTGACAAAGCACGCTCTGAACATTTACGATTGGGGCATCAAAAGAGGCTGACAAAAATGCATTGAGAATGGTGGTGACTATGTCGAAAAATAAATTCTAGAGCACAAAAGGTCACTCGTTTTCGTAGTACTACTTTCGTCTTCGGAACTCTATAACGTTTTAGTGTTTTAGTTTTAAAATAGAAGCCTTTACTTTTGAAACGATCCTGGTATGTTGGGATTCGAATATGGAAGCGTGAGTTTTGGGGATCTTGAATTATTTTTTTGTACGTTTATATCTATTGTTTTCAGTTGTTTCTGCATTTTGAACACTTTAACATTTTAAAATTTGTTTATTTATTCTGTTTAGTAAATTTTTTAATACAGGGTGGAACGATAAAATTGTCGCCCGATAAAATACGACATTATTCCATTTCTGTTTGATGAAAATCGGTTTTTTTTTTGGGTTTTTTTTGCAGACCATCTACTAGTTGACCAGTTGTGTACAAATCTAAAGAGCAACACGAGCCTTCTATCATAGTGGCACAATGTTCAATGGGCGAGATCGGGGATGTGCCGTTGTACAACTCATCTTCTCTACCGCTCCAAGTTATGACAACAGGACCATTCAATTCTGAAGATTGCCGAAATGTTAATTTTAAACAAATAAATATTTCTTATTTTACATAATATCGCGTTGTAATTTGGCTTAAAACGTATTTCATACGTAATTTTTAAAAATAATTTTTTCGTGTTTTTAACTGTTTTTTTTTTTCGTTCTTTGCAATTTTAATTACTATTTTTAATTGTTTTTTCTTTCGTTCTTTACCATTTTTAATTGTTTTATTCGTTGTTTACCATTTTTAATTGTTTTTTCTTTCGGTCTTTACCATTTTTAACGGTTTTGTTCATTCGTTACCATTTTTAATTGTTTTTTCCTTCGTTCTTCACCATTTTTAATTGTTTTTTCTTTCATTCTTTACCATTTTTAATTGTTGTTTTCATTCTTTACTTTTAATTGTTTTATTCGTTGTTTACCATTGTTAATTGTTTTTTCTTTCGCTGTTTACCATTTTTAATTGTTTTTTCTTTCGTTCTTTACCATTTTTAATTGTTTTTTCATTCTTTACCATTTTTAATTGTTTTATTCGTTGTTTACCATTGTTAATTGTTTTTTCTTTCGCTGTTTACCATTTTTAATTGTTTTATTCGTTGTTTACCATTGTTAATTGTTTTTTCTTTCGTTCTTTACTATTTTTAATTTTTTTATTCGTTCTTTACCATATTTAACCGTTCTTTACCATTTTTTATTGTTTTTTCTTTCGGCCTTTACCATTTTTAATTGTTTGTATTTGATTTTTGAATTACCTTGTTTTATTTTGTTCCAGGTCTGTTTTATTTGTTTACCGTTTTTTTTTTTTTTTTTTTTTTTTTTTGTAAAAACGTCTTCAACACTAATTTATTTATCACCACTGTCCTAAAAAAAGTAACAAAAAAAAAAAAAATTAAAAAAAAAAAAAACACCTAACACTGACAGGTCACCCAAAAGTCAAAACATTTAAACAAAAAAGAAAAATCACACACAATAGCATCGAAAGTTGTTTTCTTAAAAGGCCTGTTCAAACCAGCCGCCTTGGTTATCTGACCAACTCTCCTTACCCGCTCTCTTCATCTGTTTGTCTCATAAAAGATCTCATTTCCGGGCAAACAAACAAAAGAAAATGTCGCCCATCTAGGGTTAAACCCGTCGTCATTCTACGCAAATAAGACCGTTGTTTACTCAAAAGAGTCGTCAAAGCCTCCGATGAATGGAACCCTGACAGTTATGGGGTTCATGTTGCGGCCAAGCACTTATTTCCTATTTATTCTTCGCTTATTCTTATAAAAGACTATACACTTAGGTCTTGCAAGGAGAAGGTTCCGCACTCCAAGTATCCAGGTGTCTGCCGGTCACTGGGTGGGGTTGGGGTTAGAATCACAAAAAAATAAAATTGCACAAAAGAAGTAAATCAGTAAAAACAAGCCAAGTTTATGTATTTATTCATGGTTACAAACAAACGCAACGAACACCATGCAAGTCTGGATTTATACTGTTACTTGGAAAGTGACCTTGGGATTCTGATGATACGTTTATCACGTGGTTACATCAACTGAATTAGCAGTAGTAACGTTTCTTAGTTTTACGGCACATCAACCCTTTTTGGAATTTTTTCTTTACTTTTTTTGCTTTGTACTGACGAGTCAGCACTTATCAAGGCCATTTGACTATAAGGGTTACTATCGAGAACACAAAATATCTCTACTATTATGTGAAAGGAACTGTGTGTTTGTGTGTGTGAGTGTGCGTGTGTGTGTGTGTGTATGTGTGTGTGTGAGTTCCCTATGGACTCCTTAACGGCTGGGCCAATTTTTATTCAAATTTTCACACATGTGTGCTATATGTGACTGACAGTGTTCTTAGATAGGTTTTGTATCGGAATGGCTTTGATAAGTAGCGATAATCGAGAAAATCAGATGAAAAAAGGAGCAGGCGATTTTGACTAAAGTTAACACATTACACAGCCTATAACATCACAAGTGCATTTGAGAAGTTTTATTACTGCACAAGCAGAAAGGCTCGATATATAAAAGCAACCGCAGGTTTTTTTATATGACAGGGGCGCGTTCGAAATGAATGTTTCGATTTAGCGCACAATTGAACAATGATAACTGAGTTTTGCATTTTAAACCTTAATTCAAGCCATTAAATAAAAATAATAATTACTTCCGCCCGATCCACAATGGGTCTCGAACCAGAGCAGGCAATTAATCGATTTGACTGAAAAATGTACGATTTCATCGATTTCGATGGCAATAAAATACGTGAGGGAGAAACATCCGTTGATCCTCATTCAGACCGGGACAACGTCGGGTCTCCTTGCTAGTTTCTGTATAGATATAAAGAAAAATATTATGCATTACTAGGGATGTTTCGAGTGTAAGGCCTCCTATTTTTTTAGCAAAAAAAAAAAAAAATAAAAATAAAAATAAAACGTTACATAGCTACGAAGACGGTAATCGTAGCATCAAAACGGGCGACCTTTAGTGTTCGAGAATTTATTTTTCTACATAATTATCACAATTTTCAATGCCTTTTTAATGTCTCATTCGTAAATGTTTGGAGTGGGCTTTGTCACTCACATCTCTGTCGTCACTCTGAAATCGACAAACCTATGAGTTTTTTTTTTTTTTTTCCTTTCATTCATTTTATTATTTTCTTTTGAAGCGGGTTAGGATTATTATATCCTGGTCCGCAACAAACGATGATGACCCCTTAATTTAAAATGAAATGAATGTGTTTGAACGAAACAAACGGTGTTAACTAAACACTTTCACACAAATCCACGGCACGCGCGAAAAATAATTTTTCTCTAAAAACAACAAAAAAAAAACAAAATGGAACTTCAACAGACGGACTCCTAAAACGAAATCATGGCATTAAATATTCCACCCTTCAACCCGACAAATACAAAAATATGGTTCGTCCAATTACAGGCCATTTTTGACGCTAAACGGGTAACGTCACAACGAACGCGTTATTGTTGCCTAGTGGAAAAAACTGTTGTTGGAGGTGGTCGAAGAAGTTATGTTTATTTTCTTTTGTGGCGGGTTAGGGTTATTATGTCCTGGTCCGCAACAAGAGAAAAAAAGCGAGACAGAGAGATGGAGCGAAAGAGTGAGGGAGGAAGAGAGAGAGAAAGAGAATAATAAATAGAAATAACTATAGAGACGCAGCGCCAGAGAGAGAGAGAGAGAGAGAGAAAGAGAGAGAGAGAAAGAGAGAGAGAGTGAGAGAGAGAGAGAGAGAAAACGGGTGAGATAAAGAGAAAAAGAATTCAAGAGAGGGGAACAAATTGTAAATGCTTGTTTTTACATGTTATATTTTTATTTATGAAATCCATTTATGCATTTTTGAAGCAGCACATAGTTTTTGTTTTTAAATATGAATACTGACCAGGCTGAACTAATTGATGAGGCCTGTGCTATGAAGAGTGTGTGTGTGTGTGTGTGTGTGTGAGAGAGAGAGAGAGAGAGAGAGAGAGAGAGAGAGAGAGAGAGAGAGAGAGAGAGAGAGAGAGAGATCTGGTTTGGCAGCTGTGTTTTGCGCAGTCTGGATTTATACTGATCATACGTATGCCAGAGTGAGAGAGAGAGAGAGAGAGAGAGAGAGAGAGAGAGAGAGAGAGAGAGAGAGAGAGAGGGAGGGTAGAAAGATAGAAGCTAATGGATAGGAAGATGTAACTACTGACCAGGCTCAACTAATCTAATGTTGCCTATCTAGGCCGTGTGTATCTGCATAAATAAGCGAAACGGGTTGATATGCCGTAAAACCAATCAGCAGATTTGGCAATTTTGATTATACAGAAGAGAGAGTTAGCGAGAGAGAGAGAGAGAGAGAGAAAGAGAAAGAGAAAGAGAGAGAGAGAAAGAGAGAGAGGGGGAGGGGGGCTAAGGGACAAAAAGATATAAGTACTGACCAGGCTCACTAATCTGGTTTGGGCTATGTTTCGTTATGTACATCTGGATTAAACAAGTGAAACGGGTTGACATGCTGTAGACAAATAAGACCAATTAGCAGATTTTGCAATTTTTATTTGGCATCTATTCAGAGAGAGGGCGATGTAGAGAAAGAGAGGGAGAGAGAGGGGAGAAGGAAGAAGAGGAGAAGTGGTTGAGAGTAGCGAGAGAAGAGTTCTTACACGTGTGGAATTCCGCATGTTTTATTTATTTGACTTTCATTTCTCATCTAATCAATCTTCCCACAAGATAACGAATCGACCTTTTGTAATGGGTGATCGTCGTTCAAATTCGCATATGCAAGCCGATCTGTCCCAAACATCCAGGTGTCAAACGACAACATTAACTCCAATATAAAGATCTCGTTTCTCTTCACCCTCCCTACTTTTCTTTTATTCTTTTAAATGCGTTATCATATCTCTGTGAGGAGCTTGGTCACTCAAATGACTGACTGGTCACACTTCCGGTTGAAATACAAGATCCATCGCTAAAGTATTAGGCGCATCATATTTCTAAATGAATAAATGCGAAAATTAGAACAATTACTTGTACTAACGGTCATTCCTGTAATGACCTGTTCCTTTTGTTTTGAGTCACCACTTATCAAGGCCAAGAGACCACTCAAGAATAAGAGTTAATAAGGGTTAGGAAGTTAATGAGACAACTCAATAATGATCAGTCAGGTTTAGTTATTAGTTAAGAGAACGGAGTCAACAAAAATTTATTTACATTGCACTTGAAAAGGACCAACTTACAGTCAGCCGAGAAACAGCCCCACGGTATCTTGTTTCACAAACGGACAGTTCTAGGAAAGAAACTCTGCTCATGGAATTTACGTTTCGTTTTAGGCATGGATAAAGAGTAAGGGAATGCGACGTAATGTTTGCTCTGTTCAATTCTTGGGGGTCCACCTTCCTACGCTTTGCATTATCTCTTTGAAAAGAAGTTAGTTTATTGCTAATCGCCTGCAGCGCATCTACCAGAGAATGCCGACAGGATGCACAGGAATATATAGATGTTATTAGCTTTTTTTTTTCTTCTCCCGTCACAAAACTCAGTTATCTTCTGCAAAGTCAAAAAACAAAAAAAATAAATTTCCTCTGCAAAAACAACAAACCAAACACCATGAATAAATGTATGAAAATATTAAAAACTAAAAGCATAAAATGTTTAATAAAATGACTAAATTCACTAACAGTATAACTGTAACATTACGTGGCGTTACACTTTAGTCTTTTTGGTCAAGATCAAAGTGTAGTGTAGTCTTTTTGTAGTCAAGATCAAAGTGTAGTATCTGTCCTCGACTGTACACATCTATTTTTTTTAACGCGCACTTTGCTTCCCCGACCACGGGGTGCATTTTTCTCCTTTGTCCCCCTTTTTCTTCTCGCGAACGCTTCCTAATTTGCATACGCGCTTTTTTTAGCTACTGCTGCCGCTGCTAATCTCTTCGCAAGCCAACCATCCTTCCCTGCTGCTGATGTTTTCTATTTAAAAAAAAAAAAACTGACCAGATTAGGCAGTAAATATCCATAATTGTATGTGGTGTTCGAACTTAAAGTGATGTAATAATATAGAAGAACTTAAAAACTAAAATAATTTACCAAAATTACCGATATTTGGCTTAAATAAACAGAAAAGGGTTGATATGCCGTTAAAAAACAACCAAACCAAACACTATGAGCAAATATTTGACGATATGAATAACTTGAAAGCTAAAATATTTTACCAAAATAACGGATATTTAGCTTGAATAACTCTAAAAGGGTTGATATGCCGTAAAACAACGCAACCAAACCAAACACAATAAATAAATATTTGAAGATATAAATAACATGAAAACTAAAATATTTTACGAAAAAAAAATCAATATTTGGCTTTAATAATCCCCCCTAAAAAAATACGATATGCAGTTGAACAAAATAAAAACAAAATAAACAGAAAATATTTGAAAATATAAAAAAATTCTCGAATCATAAAATTGGCTCCAAAAATAACCATATTCGGAATGAAATAACTCAAAAATGTTAATATATCGGTAAAAAAAAAGAAACACCTAACCAAAAATAGTGAATAAATATATTAAGATATAAAGAACTTTAAGCATAAAAACTGATACAAAAATTATCAGATTCATTATTAAATAATCCAAAAGGGGTTGGTATGCCGTAAAACAAAAGCACCAAACCAAAAACAGCGAATAAATATTTGAAGATCTAACGATCTTGAAGAATAAAAACATTTAACAAAATGATCAGATTAGACATTAAACAGCATGAAATAGGTTAGTATGCCATAAAAAATACCAACAAATCAAACAGCACTAACAAATATTTGTAAAGCTAAAAATTCACCAGCTATGACAATCAGGCTTTAGTAGGATGTATTCCAATTCCTGTTGTAGCTGTTCCTTTGGACCTGAAATTATAAAACTCGGTCAGTCATCTTATAAGAGGTATAGCAAAAACATACTAAATTTTCTAGAATCTATGACAATTTTTAATACCTGTACAAAAAAAAGAAGTTTGGAAACTTTTTGAAGGCACCTCGTGTCTCTATATACGAAGATAGTTCCAATAGTAAGTTCTCTTATTTTAAAATCAGACATAACAACGTTGAAGAACTTCTAAGACGAGAGTAGTCCCTTTAAAACGAGCAATCTTTTGCGCACAAGACTTTATTTTACCACATAGTCAGCACCATTCTCAATTTTTTCTACATGCACAGGTGATTTGGCCAATTAATCAATCAGGGCGAATCCAAGTTTGATGTAACGAAAATGGATTGACTGGATGAGAACTCTGACTCTTCAACCCTAACCTACCCCTACCTTCTAATAAAAGTCGAGAGCATGAATTCCCAGTGAAGGTTGAGAGTCGGGGCTGTCCACTCCACCACCCGCGCTACACCCTCCCCGTTCACTGACTGTCAAATAAAGAGAGAGAATAGACAATCGGTTGTCGAAACAACATTCCGTTGAGTTACTGTCGAAGCAGACTGCTTGTTGAAATAAAAAGACAGTTTATATATATGTTTTTTCCTTTTCTCCTGTTCATAAAAAATAACATTTTCCTTGTATTCGAAATTCATTTAATAATTAATCTTTATAAATGAAAATCCAAGATAACGTGTGGGGTCAATTATTTGTTACGTACGGAATTCGTGACTACCTCACAAATGAATGATACCAATTGAATGTAATTTATTTCAGGAAACAGCAAGCAAGAGAGAGGTTGGCCAACCTAGCGCCAGTGAACTGCGGCCCACTACGCGTGCATTCTCTTAAGACTTTGAGTTGTGCACGTTTTTTTTTTTTTTCTGTTTTTGTTCCTTACCTGCGAGCCACTGTTTAGGCAAGAAATACAGAAGTCTCACATCAACCCCGTCATTGTAGAACCGAATAATACCACACCATTGAACTTTCTTGGGTGGTCCGAATCAGAACCACCTAGGACTATACTTATGTACCGATGAACATAACGGTCTTCATCGTGTTATAGACAGTACAGGATTGGAGACTATTTTTTAGAACACCAACAATTTCCCCTATTTTCTACCCGTGTTTAAAACTAAACGCAAAATCCATGGACAAAGCATATTTCATAGAATTGGCCGTTTATTGAACTCTGTGCCGCTGACTACAACATGGTCGTCTTCAAGTAAAATGTAAATAAGTTCTTGTTGAGCCGCCTCCTTGAATAATCATATTCTACCCAATTTTCACCACTAACGATCACTACGCTGTTGTATCAGTAACCAACAGACATTCATTAACCCTTATCCTTGAGTGGCCTTCGGACCTTTTTTTTTTTTTAAGTAGTTACTCTCTTGTAAAAAAAAACAGGTCTAAGTTTGAAATAGCAATTTAATTAACATTTACATAGCTAAGAGTGTTAATTGAATGAATGTATCTTAAGCGCATATGTATTTTTCTTGTTTGTTTGCTATGAGATAAATTTGTTTAATTGTGAGTATCTTTTATTTTATTTTCTAATGAATCTCACTCAACCACGAAGCCTACGTCATCTTAAATGTCGTTTATTAACGCCTGCTTGAGTGATTCAACCGTCATTCACCGCTCTCCGATCTATAGCTATTGAAACCGTAAACCTGATCCTTGTTATCGCCAAATTCTCTCATGAGTAAACCGAAAACCTTTGGCCGATTTTTTTTTTCGTTTTTTTTTCTTGCTTGGGAATTTAAAAATCTCTTGACGACTCTTTACTATAACCCCGCTATTTTTTTTTACTTGCAAGGCCATGCTTATCAAGGCCAAATAAAAACGAGAATAAAGGTTAATCGGTAATTTTTACGATCTAAACCAGTGTAATTTGATGGCTCCAGTCAGTTTCAAGAAACAATGGATACCCCCCAGTAAGGATATCTGCGCTTTTGATTATGAAGCAAGAGTTACGCACTCTTCAACCACACCTCTCCTGAATTGGCACTACTTGAGTCCAGTGGCAACGAGAAGTGCTAGACGACCGGACAAAATGCCGAAATAGGCGGAGAGTACACACAGCATCTGAAATTGGCGTAATATAACCCCCTAACAATTCAAAATCTACTCGTTTTTATGCTATTACGTTTTAACAGCTTTCTCTGGTATTAGTATTAGTCTAATACTGGGTTTATTATCGAAGCCCGGTTTGTGGCCCTTCAATAAAAATCGAGGGTTAACTGGAGTATAAACTACTATTTTATCCTGAATATTCATTTTCTCACAAATTTTTAGACTAATTGCACCGACATAGGTAATATCAGTAAAAAGATACTAGGCAGAATTATACCAACCTTAAAATTCAAAATAAAACATAACCTCTGGATTTCTTTGGGTGAAGTGATAAAGTGGTTAGATAGGTTCCCAAAAAATCAAAAAAGTAAATTTATTATGTGTAACATAGATGCATATTACCCTTCAATTTCGCCTATACTGTTCGAGAAAGCACGTAAATTAGCCGAAAAGGAAACGGGCGTGAACAAGTTGGAGATTGGAATTATTAAAATTGCTAGAAAAACCTTAATCAGATATAACGGGGAGCTGTGGCAAGAAAAGATAGAGAGGGCCATTTTGACATCACAATGGGTGGCTCGGATTCTGCGTAGGTTACTGACTTGGCAGGCTAAAGGAGATAAACAGGAAAATACCTGGTTTAAATGGGGGGGTGCTATATAGGGATGAATCACTATTTATAGTTAATTCCAGCGATCAAATTACTGAAAAAACGAAGGATTAGAAATAACAATAGACAGCAATTATAAAAAAGTAAACTTTCTAGAGATTACTCTTAATCTAAATGAAAACACATATGACCCGTATGACAAACCTAACCAAAAAATATTCTATATTGATTATCAATCGAATCCTCCTAAATGTATGAAGAAGGTACTTATCCCTAACATTTCGAAAAGAATATCTGAGCTTTCGGGGAATGAGAGTCTTTCTGATAAAAACAAAGAATATTACAATGAAGCTCTTCTTAGATCGGGATACCGTGGTAAAATAGAATACAAGAGGAGTGCAAACAGTAAGATTAATAAAGGATTTATTAATAAGGATCAAAGGAATGAAAACAGGGAGAGTAATAATGAGGTGGGTACTAGGAATAAGAGAAACAGACGCAAGAAACAGTTTTGGTTAAATCCGCCGTTTAGCGAGCATATCCAAAACAATATACCTAAGGAATTTTACAGAATAATTGATAAAAACTTTCCATCTGAGAATAGATTAAGCAAAATAATTAATAGGAACTCAGTAAAACTATCTTTCTTCACCTTTGCCAACTTAGCCAACACTATAATAAGCTCTAATAACAGGAAAATAAGCAAAATAAGGGATAATAATAAGTCAGTAGAGGATGAACGTGTTTTAGAGAGAAAATATAACTGAAGAATACCTGGCAGTTGTCCGTTGGTTGGAAAAACCCTTGCCCTCAGAAATAGTGTACAAATGTAATATTAAGAAGGTATATCTTGGAGCCACGGAGTGCGTCTTTAAGGAAAGATGCAGAAACCATGTTGTATCCTTCAAAAATGAACCGGAGATGGAAACTAATAGAGAAGGTGTTAATGATAGAAGGGGTGATGGTACAAGAATCAACACTAGAAATAAAAAGAGGAACACAACAGCATTAGGTGATTGGGTCAGGGAACTTCATAAAAATAAAAATGATTTTGAATTGAAATGGTTAATAGTAGATAAGGGTAGTAAGTATAGACTTGGGAAATCAAAAGGTTGCAATCTGTGTTTACTGGAAACCTTCTACATAGTAAATTCTAAAGAAGAAATATTAAATAAAAGGCTGAATGCTATGCAGGAATGTCTTCATAGGAATAGATTTTTGATATCACGTGTTAAATGTATCTGAGAGAAAAAACATTCCGGGGGAAAAATAATGGTTCTTGAGTGTAAGGCCAAAGTTAATATAGAGTTAAATAGCTAAGAATGATATAAATTAGATGTGATGAATGATTCAAATTTAGCAAGCAAATCTAGAATCTTATATTCTATACTAGAAACACATTTTTAGAAATAAAGACAATGGATTATTAGATAAGAAATTTAGATCTATAATAAGAATTAACAAAGATTAGCAATATTGTTTCAAAATTGGAAACACAATTTTAGTCATATTGAAGGTGAAATAGTTGATACCGTTTCTAGATCAATAAAATAGCTTAACAAAAATTAGCAATATGTATTCAACAAAACAATATTAGTAATTAAAGAATGGGGATTAATTGATACTGTTTTTAGATCAGTAAAACTTGAAAAATCCTAGATTATTAAATAATACTCTTGTTCTAAACATTTATATCCAAAAAACAAGGTGAACCCCCACTTTCATTGGAGTAAAAACGTACATGGAGCTAAAGCCACACATAACTGCAGAACATTATGGTTGGATGACAAACGTAGGTTAAATCTTTGGTAATAAAATCAGTATCATGGTTAAAATATGCATTACAAACTTATATTATGAATAGGTTAGCCTAGTTTTAATTGGATTTGCTTAATTAATAAATAAACCATAAATGCATATTAGGAATTTACAAAACCTAGAAGCATCGAACGGCTTGAGGTACTTTCCTTTCATGGTTATGGATACATATTAGGATTTTGGTAACTCATAATTCAACTAAACCTTTAAAATTTCGAACGTACAGATTCACATCCCTTTCTACATCTAAAATATCCGATAATCGTAAATCTTAATAGGAAGGAACAAAAGAAAATAAAAATAAATAAAGATCCTTAATTTTAAATAAAGAATGAGAATGAACTAAGTATAAAGTAATATAAAAATGTCTTTCCTTATTGAATAACTTTTAAACAAAAACTTTTCTTAAATCACATAAATAGGTTAGCCGATATTTTTGTAAGTAAATAAAGCAAATTCCAGATACAAAACTAACATAGAATCGCTACAATTTAACTTAGTTGATTAGTTCGGATTAGAAAAAATAATTTTAATTAAATAAAAAATAACGAAATTTAACTTAAGAAATCAATGAATAATATCCTCAAGACATATTAACTGGACATAGGTAATTAGTGATAACATTGTATGATATTTGGTTTGATTTTTTTTTAAATGGAGATACGAAAATAGGGAAATATATAAATCTTTAAAAAATACTTTGCAAGGATGAGATATAAGTAAAATATTTTCGCTTATTTTCTTTTCCTTATACGGAAAATGGTTTCCATAATGTTTTATTGCTAAAGTGCTTTTTATTCATTAAGACATAAGAAAGACTGTTGTTGTGAAAATTTTCAAACGACATAATGTTTGAATTTGTCCGAATAGTCTTGAAACAATTGTAACTAACGATAATATACATTATTTGTTGCTATCAGCCCATTCTTTGAAGTCTTGATTTTTGTTAAAACAATATATATATATATATATATATATATATATATATATATATATATATATTCTTCTCTTCTCTTCTCTATTCTCTATCTATGTATTTCTTCTATCTTCTTTCTTCTATATAAATAAAATGAACTAATTTTTTCCGTCTGAGTTTGACCTTAATAGGATTAAAAATCGAGACATTACATGCAAATCTATTAAACACAAGCTGCAGCACAATATCTGAGGTGTGTTATAGGCATATTAGCTTTCCATAACGTCGCTGATTGTAGATTCCTATATTTAATCTGGTGAGAGTTCACTGCAAAAATCGCTTAGGATCGATGGAAGTAGTAAACTCTTCTCTCTATATTAGATTCCTCCTTCCACCGGACTTGACCGTTCACAGTAGAAAATTACGAGAAACACCGGTTTGCGTTCGTAGTTGCTTAAAAAAGTGGATTGGCATACAGCTATTTTAACGGTTACTTATTCTATTTTCTTTTCTTATTTTTTTTACATTTTTTTTATTTGTTATTTGTTCTTTTTCTTTTATTGCCTAATGCAATGGATACTTACGCCATCTTTCCATTTTTTTATTTTATTGTTTTTTTCTCTTTATCGTTTACAGTTTACACAAAGAAAATCGCGTTTATTAAAAAACATAAACGAAGTGAACTAACCATGGATTCCATGTTTTACAACAAACTGTTACAATCGACAACTACTACCTGCGTATCAACTATATTTATGCAACGTTCCTTTCTTTTCCGCCATGGAGTTTTATTTTCTCTGTGATTCATGAGTTTTTTTTTTTCTTTTACCAACTGCGACTGATTTACGGTCAGGCATGGATCGGGCGACACCGGCAATCATCGGTGTCAACATTGACCGTTCTTCATATGTTCATACGATTACTCCACTTTATAGTTTCCTTATTTTATTAATTTTTCCCCCCTTCGGTTATGTTTACAGTTATTCTTAAGGAGATACTCGACTTTATATTCTTCTTATTTTAGTTATATTTCTTTCCATCGGCTATGTTCACAGTTACTTTTAAGGTGATACTAAGGTGGAGGGGTGAATTATTATTAGATTAGTTACTTATTCATTATTTATTTTCTTAACTGGAAAGCTACTATGACAGCGATAAATACCGTCTGTAACCGATATTTATAATCTACGAAACGAAACAAAACGGAAAATAAACACAAACAATTTTTTTAAATAAAACTACGGTAAATATTTGGCAAAAAAAAAAAAAACATCCGAAAAATTACATACTAAAATATATTAAACATATTGGAATTTTACAAGGTAGGTTTCTTCAAGTTTCTTTTTGGGGTTTATTTGCATTGGGATTTTTTTTCTGTTTATTTGTTTTGTTTTGTTTTGTTTTTTACAAGTACTTTGCGTCTGTTACGGCGCTGCTCGGCTGACACCCATGATCGCCGTTCTCGCCCGATCCGTGCTTGACGGGAATTCACTTTCAGTTTTGGTTCACAGTTTTTACCAGGGGGGGGGGATAAATACAGCTAGGCATCGTTCGCGGCGCGATCACCGCGAACGTCCGATTGGAATATCCCCTTTAAATGGGGAGATTGTTTCCACCCCCATCATCTTCGGGAAGCCAAAACTGACCCGCATCGAAACAAAGTAAACAAGCGCCAAAAGACTGTCCCGCAGTAATTAAAAAAAATGACACGTAACGACCCGGTGATGACCTCATTAAGCGGCCAACTGTCAATCAAACCTCTGGGACTTTTTAACCCTTAATTTAACACGCTTCTCAATTCCTAGGTGGTTTCCTATTTTTTCCCTTTCGTTTCCACCTTCGCGTCAAGGTTTCGGGGTTCAATCCGATCTTCCTACTAAAACTTTCATTTTTTCTTTTAACGTTTTTTTTAACACACGCACTTACAAACACACGGACAACGCCGGATACCCACCACTAGTATATATATATATATATATATATATATATATATATATATATATATATATATATATATATATATATATTGCAGCATTAAGAATTGATTATATAATGTTATAAATTGAATTTTAAATAAAATCCTTAATGCTGAAATATTTTAAGTTATTATTTTTTATAATTTTACCAGAATATCTTGTCCTTTTCTTTTCTAGTTTTAACAATTAGTGCTTTACTTTTCCATGTTTAAGCTTAACCATATTACTTTTCATGCTCACATTTTTCTATTGTAATCCATGTTTTTTCCAGGCTTCCAATAAATTCATTTGTTCTTTGTTTCCTTTCAGTCTTATTTTTTGCTCCCATGAACACATATGTAATAACAATGTACGGAACTCGTCTGCTTTCAATAAATCCCTCCAATTATCTTCCTTTCATGCTTTTATTCTCTTGGTTTCACTTGTTACTTCTCGTTTCGAGATAGCTGTGAATTAGTAGCAACAATAGTCGTTGAAGCAACGCGGTTGCCATGGAAACCAGTCATAAAAAGCGTAGCTCCCCTCTTTATATATTTTTACGATTTTGAACACCAGAAAATTCATCATAAATTTTGTTTTACTGAACGAAAACTGAAGTTTTTTTTCCAGAACATAGCTTAGAAGGTGAACTGTAATAATTGTTTGAAATTTGGTCGGAAAATGAATGAAAGTGAAGCTCTAAAGCAGTTGTAAATAACTAAAACTGCCACTTAACTATATATTGATTCAAACACTACCCTGCTTTAAAGCTTCGCCGCTTTATATATATATATATATATATATATATATATATATATATATATATATATATATATATATATATATATATATATATAAAATAATAAATAAATAAATAAATAATACGTCCAAATAAAAAATGGGCAAGTTTCTAAGAAGAACGCCAGATCTCTGAAGCGGAGACGTTAACCTTAATATCGTTTAAAAAATCAACAACAAAAACTACGTATATATATATATATATATGTGTGTGTGTGTATGTGTGTGTGTGTGTGTGTGTGTGTGCGTGTGTGTGTGTGTGTTTGTGTGTGTGTGATGATCACGTTTATTTTTTATGTATTCTAGGAATCTTGCGTTTACCAGGTAGAATTTTTATTTTCTAGGAAATTCGTATTACAAAATGTATTCTCAATTTACATTCACGTTTTCTTTTTTTTCTTTTTTTTAATCTATTCCTTTGACTTTTGATGATACTGAAATGTCATAAGTTTGAATTAAATAAAGACCTATTTACAACAAATGTCCAAGTCATTTTGCGTGTGTGTATGTGTGTGTGTGTTGGGTTTGGGGTGAAACTTACGTAAGTCCTTACCGACGAGGAGTCTAAGTTTGTCCGTTGCTCACACTCAAACTGTCCATAATTAAAAAAGTCGGTGGAGACCTGACGTTTTTATTTTCTTCTTATCTCATTCAATCTCGCATTGCGTAACGTCTCGCGCAGATTTGACCGAACACCGCTACCACGACCCTAACACCCACCAACCACAACAGTAACAATAATCAGTTATCATAATTTTTTTGTTAAATTAAAAAAAAACTGTAACTGTTTGCGATATAAAACACGAAGAGTAGATTTATTGGGATTTTTTTCCAAAAATAATGCGTTCTATTTATTCCACCATTATTGCACTATGTACACAGGAGACCCTACAGATTTTAAAATATGGCGATATCAAAAATAGAACCACCCTCTTAAATTCAAGAAAGGAGCTTATTTCTTCATGCAGTCATAAATGTTGGTTTAAATTTAACTAATATAAACCACCATAAGTCATTAAAAAAGTTACTTAATAATATTCAATCTTGAAATTTAAATTTAACTTGATATTAATAAAATTTGGATCATCAATATTATTATTTATATTAGTTTATCTGGTATATTTACCATTATTATATATTGTTTAAATATATATTTAAGCTTAACGTATACTATATTTATGAATTTACATAAATAAATAAATAAATTATTAAAACTACTAAATTCAATAAGTTCCAAATATAATATATTATAATCTAAATAGAATAAGCCCTAATTATCTCACTTTGATTGTTTAATTAGAAAAATAATATTATCTCACCTTTTTTAAATTCTTTGCTTAATTTTAAATTAGGCGTTTACTAACATATTCTAACCGCTAAAAAATTTTCCATTCGCGTTCATTTTGAAAATTAAACATTTCGTGCATTTATAAGCTACAATCAACATCCAAATAAATGCTTTGACGATAATTACGGGTTTCAAAAGGCGAACAATTAAAGGGTATATATATATATATATATATATATATATATATATATATATATATATAAATATATATATATATATATATATATATATAAAATTCTTAACTTTTATTAAAAACATTATTATAACCTTATATTTAAGCCAAATACAGATTTATAATTTTACTCTATTCTTTATTCTAAACCCATATTACTTTTCTTATCAACATTAATAAGTAAATATTTTCCTTTTTATTTTATTTTTTTCCAGATACATCTGCCTTACTTAAAAAAAAATGCTAGGTTTATTCATGGTGTCTTTTATATATAAAAAAAAAACCCCACCCAATACTTTTGCTGATGAGGAGACTTTGTTTTAAAAAAAAAACTATATGTCAAAATTATTGTCCCTGACTTAATGTCTATCACAATAAAAACATCGTTTCCGAAACGATCGTACACATTATTGACTTTGTTGTGTTCCTTCTTATGAAACAGATTTTTAATTTTTAATTTTAATTTTAAACAATTATCAATCACATTACTATATATATATATATATATATATATATATATATATATATATATATATATATATATATATATATATTATATAAAGGAGACCTTCTGTGTGTGTGTGTGTGTGTGTGTGTTTGTCTCTATTTTTCATTTTTCTTATCATTTTGTTTAAGCCAGGGATGGGGCATCCTACCAGATGCCAAACATACACCTGCTATTTTAGAAACTCCAACCGAGAGATCTTTTTAAGATTCTAACCGTCCCTTTAAGTGCAATTGTTTGAATCTCCTTTGCACTTGGTTTACCTGGTATATTTGTAAGATAGTTTGTAAAATTCTTTTTCATAAGTCCGGTTGCTCCTATAATTACTGGAATGATAGAGATCTTCTTAAGGTTCCAGTTTCTTTTCATGTCATACATAAGACCCTGGTATTTGGTAATCTTTTCCCTCTCAGCTCTGTTTAACCCAGCATCATTCGGGACACTAACTTCCACCAAGGTTGCTTCCTTCTCCTTCTTGTCCCATATTACAATGTCGGGTTTTATAGCTCCGTTTTCTAGGTACGTGGCTGTAGGGATTGCATAGTCATAGTGGATGGTATATGACTTGTTTCCGACTGTTCTTTCGGGTATATGTTCTCATGACTTCTTGCTGCATTCGATATTTAACTTATTGCAGATCGTCCAGTGGAGATATTTGCATACTTCATTGTGTCGCATTGTATAGAAGTCGTCCCCTAGCAGAACCTTACAGCTAGAAATCAGGTGGCTCACACTCTCTACTTCTGTGTGGCAGAACCTGCATTTGTTGTCTTTGCTGAGACCACTCATCTTTTTAAACGCATTGGTCATCAAGCCTTGATCTTGGGCAGCTATTATAAACTTCTCCTGGTCATAGTGGAACGATCCATCCTTTAGCCAGCTTATAGACCCTTCCTTGTGTGTGTGTGTGTGTGTGTGTGTGTGTGTTTGTATGTCTACTAAAACTTTCGTCAGCCGAATCGCATCGGGTCGAAACCGAATATATCGGATGAATAGTATATGAAAACTAGAAAAAAATATTAATTATTAATTGGACTTTTTTGAAGGTGGGGGTTAGTTCTTGTGTCGCATTTTTCGCAAGTCACACACGCGTATCAAACTGAAGCCCTATTCAGAAAAACGTTATTTTGCAGCATCGTGCTGGCATAAGCAATCGTGGCCGTAACAGCATGTACGTTAGCCTGTAACTTTTTTCTCTTCTTGCGTTTCAGGTTCGAATTCAGCTGCGACGGCTCATTTTTTTCAGTAGCACGGGCACTCACTGCTATGTTCACTGAAAGGAAAGTTTTTTCTTTATTCATGTATTTATTTTTTCGAAGGGGGGTTCCACCGCTCAGACAAAACATTGCTTCTCTTTGTATCCATCATGTCGAAATATCTGGTGGGGGGGTGTTCTTTTTGGGGCGATTTCGTTCTTTTATTTTTTAAATTGTTGTTGGAGTATCGATGAAGTTGCTCAATATCCTTAGTAGAGCAGTTGTGTCCAAACTGAACTTCCTGTCCACCAGGACAACGCCGGGTATGTATACTAGTCTAGTATATAAAGGACAGTTGTCTGTGTGTTTGTATGTCCGCTAAAAAACTTTTTTTTTTCGAATCGAACCGACATAAACATGGTTCCGTTAGATAAAGCGATCTCTCGGGCATATAATATCGAAAAATTCGAAAAAAAAAATTGTCAATTATTTTATGTAGAAATATCGTTTTGTTTGAAAGGGAGGTCAGGTAAAAATTTTGGTTTCGACATTGCTTGTTAATAGCGCATGCGCGAACGGTCGGTACGTTCTTCATTTTAAAAAGATGAATTTGTAACGTGATAACATTGTTGGCTTTTTGATCCAATTAATAGTGTGTTCTCTGACAGACGAAATTTTGCAAGTTCGCGCCCACCACGCAGCATTTTTTTCTTTTAATAACACATTATCTAATAAAAATTTCGTGTTTTTCTCGTATCTGATGTTTTTCGTTAAGTTTTTTCTCCTACCTTTTACAATTCTCAACTTTACGAACTGTAAACACAAACCTTTCAAGACTGAGGCAGCATCTAACCAGTTTCTTTAAACTGCCGAACAATCACATTGAGAAGTATTCAGGTACATTTTCGTGTTTTTATCCCTGCTATCTGTCTGTCTATCTATCTCCATTTTTTATTTACGAATTTGGCTTTCGGTTTCGATTCTGGCTGATGGCACCTAAGTTTCGTTTTTTTTTTTTTTTTTAACTATATAATATTTTGATTGCAGAAATTTCCGTCTGGACCAAAGTATCGTAGGTTTGCAACAACAGATGCCACATACAAATTTATTATGCCTAGACTATTAGTCACTATCTTATGTAACTTTAGAATTACATTAAAGACACATTTAGCCGTTATAATAAAATTCTACATTTCATCCTAGGAGTAACATCATCATAATCGCACCATCTAAATTCATTATACTGCCTCCAGTCATCACCGGAAGAAATATGCACATGATAACTATATTTTCCTGGCACCCTTCGTAACTGGATAATATACTCATAGATATGGCATTATCTTTCAAATTCCTGCTCCATAAAATAATAATTTTCCCCCTTCTAAAATTCCGCCAATTCTCATTGGCTGAGCTCTGAATATTCACATATGGAATTCTATTCTTCTCTATATAAAAGAACAGTTATTACAATTTTAAAAAATGGTGTCACTAAGAAACATTATTTGGCTCGGCGATAGGCCTGACACACAAAAAAAAACATAACGTCTGTTTTTACAACTATTGCAACAAAGAAAAATATTTAATGTATATTTACAATACTTACAATGTATTTATATATATTTTTCTTCTGCCACGTTACTTTGTTCACATTTACACGTCTTTCTGTGTGCGTCTGTTCCCGTCATCATGCATTACCAAAGAAAAACAAAACTTTTGCTTTTAAATACTTTGCAAAAACATTCATTAGATGTTAATATAAATTACAAACTGCAAGTTCTTTTTAGATAATTAAATATCTATCCAATCAGTAATTTACGTGTAAATAAACATTACAAAGAAAAAACTTCCAAACTTTCTCTCTCCCCCTCCATCCCTCCCTCCCTATGCGCACACATACACTCCCACCCTCCACATGCACAACCTTTCTCTCTCTTTCTCCTTTTAACTCTCTTTTTTTATTTTAACTCCCTCTCACATATACACGTACCCTCTGTTTTTCTCTCTCTTTGACTCTTACTCCCTTCCCCCTCTCTCTCTCTCTCTCTCACACAGACGCACGTACGCATAGGCATACACACACACATACACACACATACCCTTCGTCTAGTTTTCTTATGCATACAGGTTTTTGCACTTTCTCTCTCTCTCTCTCTCTCTCTCTCTCTCTCTCTTTCTCTCACACACACACACACACACACACACACTCGCGCACGCGCTTCTTAAACTTGCGCGATCTATAGCTGATTTAAAAATAAAATAAACGTTTCGGCAATCTCAGCTACTGGAGTCTCTCTCTGTATATATTCTTCTCTCTCTCTCTCTCTCTCTCTCTCTCTCTCTCTCCCTCCCTCTCTCCCTCATATGTGAAATACCCACAATTGTTAAACTACTTTTGTAGTTAACTGTACTTAATGTTTTTTTTTTAACTACCCTTACAATAAAACTATACGTAAACTATTTCCATCCATTGATTTTTTAGTTATCTATCACATATCTTTGTAAATAACTATGTTTCTTTAAGTTATATCTGACATATTTTGTCAAACTGTTTAGAGATTTTCCAATTTGTGCCTACATACCTCAATTGACAGACGGTGGGTTTGAAAGTTAGGGTCTTACCTACCCTACAGTTTTAACCTAAATTTCATTAATTAGGGAATTGAATTGGGTGGAGTATTTTACTTAAATTTCTTTTCCGGGCTGATTCTCAAAATTGCGCACACGTCCTCTTTTGGAGAGGAAGGTAAATTTGTACATTAGGTCCACCTCCACAATTGTTTCAGCCCCCTGACTCCTGAAGTTAGTTTATAAGCATATAACCGTTAACTATATCAAATTATAATATGCACAACACAGGGCCACATTTATAGCTCTAGTATTGCATCTGAACAGCTAAGATTTTATGTGATTTCTTCATATATAATCATTACTCCAAATAGATAAATTACATATAATCACACACACACACACACACACACACACACACACACACACACACACACACACACACACACACACACACACATATATATATATATATATATATATATATATAGAGAGAGAGAGAGAGAGAGAGCGAGAAAGAGAGAGAGAGGGAGAGAGAGACTAAATGACAAAAAGGTATTTGCAGTCTCTCTTCCAATTTTCGGATTTTAATCATGTCAAATCGCACTTCAATTCCTTTTGACGGATTGATTGTTGCTATCTCTTCTGATGAGTTAAGGGCATAATAGATTCACTGATTTATATAATAATATTAATATAATGAAATTTGGAATTTCATTTTTTGTCATTTATTCTCTATATTGCTCTGTAATTACATTGAGCTTCTTAAATAAAGATTGATATATATTATAAGAAAATATATTTCTACAGAAATATATATATATATGTGTGTATATATATATATATATATATATATATATATATATATATAGAGAGAGAGAGAGAGAGAGAGAGAGAGAGAGAGAGAGAGAGAGAGAGAGCAGGCGTTAGCAAGTTTATTTTACTGCTTCATTTTCAATACGAGGGTGTCTTAACTCGGTAGTGCGTGAGCTTTCCGTTATTAAACGCCCAGTTTTCAGTTCAGTTAAATGCAATTCAAATAACTAGGCTTCACATCAGTGAGAGGGTCCGATACGCGAAAAAGCCATCGAGATGTAGGCTCCGAAACGGTGCGTATTTTCTCCTGATGATCCAACATTATTTGGAGATCGGAATGGATTACCCCATGAGTGAAAAACAACCGATAAACTTTATTATGTACAAGTCTAAAAGGAGATGTGGGCTCTGAAAGGGTGTGTAGTCTCTCCAGATTACTGGAAATTATCTGGCGACCGGAATGAGATACCACACAAATTAAAACTGCTGATAAGCTTTATTATATACACGTCTGCAAAGTAAACTTTTTATTCCAAACAACCACATCTTCTGTTGTTCGCTTGCTCGTTTCATTGCAGGTTTCTGCTACTGTTTCGGTAGCAAATATTCTTTGCGCCAAACATGGTTGGATTTATTTTGAATTGCATTAATGATTCTGTGGGTGGCATTTGAGAGTAGCGTCAGCCTCTAATTGAACACAACAGTTTTCATCTTCGACCCAAATTCATTGTCCCCTGCAGATGGTCGCTGTCATTCACAACGATCATTTATCCATCGCAGTCTTGATTATATCAAAAACAAAACAAAAAAAGTTCTTGCGTATCGCAAGGATTAAAATACAGTCCATCACCTAGGAGATGGTCCTAATCGATCACCTTGCCTTATCTTGACCCTCCCCTCCCAGTTTGCTACATCAACTCAGAAGATGATTAATGTCTTTCTCTCCATGGATGCTAAGAGTTCACACCTGGTACTTTTTAACCCAAGTTGAAGAATTACGAAGACTGGAGTGATACCATTAAAATGAGTGGCTGTTTGTGCTTCAGAATGATGGTTGTGCATGGTGCTACGAATACCCGAGTGATAACATTAAAGGAAGCGACCTTTTTTTTTTGCTCCAGAATATATTTTTCTACATAGTCACCACAATTCCCAGTGTACTTTTCCCAGTCATTCAATGATGCATCTGTTCCTCTGACGCACGTCCATGACAGAGGTTGCTTTCTTAGTATCGCACCATCAATATCTGCAACAGAAAGATGAGACTTTTAGGTAATGAATGCATAAGTTTGTCTATCATATAATAGCAAGTTGCAATACCCTTCTTATACATTCGGGCGAATAAAAAATGGGAGGTATTACTTTTGGAACGCCTCCCCCCTCCCTCACATCTTAAACTTAATCTGGTTTTTAATAATGAACAGAGCCAGTAATATCTGCCTCTGAGCCGCCCCATCATGGGCTTAGGTCTATTGCTAATTGTCTGAGAAGGAGTTGGACAAATCTCTGGAGTTTTCCCCTTTTTTTAAGATTTTGTTTTTGTTCCGTTGGGAATTGTCTATGAGAAGTATTTAACGACACGTACCAACGACCTGGATGTACTAAGTTCCAATCCAGTTGGTTTTATAACACTGCATTTACTACTTTACTTTAAACATTGTGTGTGTGTGCATATATATATATGTGTGTGTGTGTGTGTGTGTGTGTGTGTGTGTGTGTGTGTGTGTGTGTGTGTGTGTTAAGAGTTCTTGTTCCTTAGAAGTGCCGGTGGAGTCTGAATAAAATAAATACGTATTATATACGTTTGAAACCAAAAACAACGCATTATTACAAAATAAACAGATGTTTATTTTGTTTGAAAATTATGTTGAAATTCATAAATATATTTCGAAGTAAAGCTTCATCATCAGTATGTCTTTCTTTCTTTTTTGCCATGTTGTTGCTGGGGCAGATAATCAGAAAGTAGAAGTCCGTTTGTTGTTTTTACGGCAATTTTTTTTTAAATCTCGGAACGGTGCGTTCGGTCACGCGGGATTCACGTTCAGATTTCGTGTTGCTTAGAAGCGCCGGTTCAGTTTGAATAAAATAAATACGTATGATATACGTTTGAAACCAAAAACAACGCATTATTACAAAATAAACATACATATATATATATATATATATATATATATATATATATATATATATAAACAGATGTATATATACATATATATATATATATATATATATATATATATATATATATATATATATATATATATATAATGAATGAATATCGAAAGTCTATATTCCAAAGTTCATGATGTTTTCTAAATTCAAAATGGCGCAATGTAAACATATTATAAAGTATTTACAGCTTCTCTTCCAATTTTCGGATTTTTTAATCATGTCAAAACGAACTTTCCTTTTCTTTTCTTCTCATGTGTTAATAGTAAAATAGATTTACTGATTGATATAATAATTAAGTGATTGCCTTTGTGCTACGAAACAGATACTGTCAAGAATTGTACATTTCAACTAGATTAAAGGAATAAATTGTAAGATGGTCAACATCATGAACTTCGGAATATAAACTTTGTCACTCATTCACTATATTGCTCAGTAATGACATTGACCTTAAATAAGGATTGGTATATTTTATAAGAAAATTATATATAAGTCCACAGAAATATATATATATATATATATATATATATATTATTATTATTATTATTATTATTATTATTATTATTTATCTTGCTACGATGTGCAGACCGTTTCAATCATATTTGATTTCATCAGGCAAGAAAAATTAAAATACAAAATTTAAAATGTTCCAGGCCGTTTTAATCTGTGTATTTTAATTTTTCTTGCCTGATAAAATCACATATGATTGAAATGGCCTGCACATCGTAGACAGATCTGACTGTATTTACATAAAGAATAATAAAATCTAATTTTCTCTCTTTGATTGAGCACTATCAACGACTGTTGTTGAAATTCAATTATTCTTAATTTTTGGATTACCTATAAGTATGGCAAACCACTTATAATTCAATGGCTGTAAGTTTTTTTTTTTTTCAAGAATAAACGATTATAAGCAGAACGACACATAGAAATCTATCTATATTCTTTTTCAATTTTAATATACATTCATAGAGATGTTTCTGTTATGCCACAAAAAACTATTTTCTTTACGTCACAAGTGTCACGTTCGTGCATTAATTCCATAGCTAATATAACATACTGACACAACGGGTCACGGGTAGACTAGTATACATATATATATACGTGATGATTGCAACGTCCTGTCAGACGAGTGCCACTCCCTCAAACATTTAAAATCCATGAGTCCAAATGCCTGAGGGAGTATCTATACAAAGATGATGTTTCAGAGTCTTAGCTTTGTATGACAGCTAACTCTCTCTCTCGGTTCAAAATGTTGAGATCCAGCAACAAGCAAGAGCAAGATAGCCAGCAACAAATTAAACTGCAGACCAGCTTAATGCGGGTACTGGTCTCCCGCTTTATGGTTTTTTAAATCAGAGATTTGCTTCTCCTAGAAAGGTTGCCTTCACCATGGCTTACGGGAGCCCTTTCCACCAAAATACACACACACACACACACACACACACACACACACACACACACACACACACACACACACAAATATACACGGTGCTAGTTGGCCGTTGACCCAGAAAAAAAGTTCATTCGCCCTTTGGAAGGTCTTGCTTTTAATCCTCCAGGGAGACTAGCCGCCCTCCTCACCAAACAAGTCTGGTGGGGGAACCAGTTTAGTCGCCGGTGACCCGACCATGAGGCAGGTAGTACTGGGTTACATGGTACCAGTAGCATATGACATGACCTGACACACATATATATACATACATATATGTATATACATACATATATATATACACATATATATACATATATATACATATATATACATACATATATTTATATGCATATATATACATATATATATACATACATATATTTATATACATATATATATATGTGTGTATATATATATATATATATATATATATATATATATATATATATATATATATATATATATATCATCGTTGGTAGAACTTAGATGCGAGTATACATTTTGCTTATTAGGTTTAAGCCAGCCTCAACTACAAAATTTTTTTAGGTGATCCACGAGGCGCAGCTTCGTTCACAAAGTTCAGAAGTCGCCATCCCCTGCGGCAAACATGTGTTTGACATGCAGATTAAGGAAGGCATCTTGTAGCAGGTTGCAGGTACACCATTCCGTGGAATACCGCCTTGTCGCCTACCCGCAAGGCGAGTTTAATCGAGGGTGCATTTCTCCCAAATAATTAAACGTGCCCTCAGATATCAACATGGAAATTCTTACGTATATGTTTATGTATATGTTTTTCTAAAATATGTTTTTTTTTCTATTATATTTTAGTCTTCGCTGGCAAAAGTGCATTGAGAAGTGTGGCGACTACGTAGAAGAATAAACTCTAGGGCAAAATAAGGTTGCTCCCGTCTTCGTAGCTCTTTAACTTTTTTTTAAATAGAAATGTATTCACATTAGATGTTAGCAACCTTCACATATTTTTATGCATCTGGTGCTACTAGATCAGGCTGTCTGAATATATAGGCTTTCTGTCTTAGATTCACCAAACATTGGTGTCATTGTTTGTTCTTTTTCCCTTTGCGAAACTCAATTATGGTATACAAAGCCAAAACCAAACACAATTTTCTCACTACAAAACAATCAAACTAAACACAATGACTAAATATTTGAAGCTATCAAGAACTTGAGGCATAAAAATTGTGGTAGGAAGACGAGTTGTTACTGTGAATGTCTTACAATGTGGAACCAAAGATTGGAGCTCAGTCGAGCAACTTCCATGTAATTAATGAGAGAATAGAATAGAGAGGGAAAAGCAGAGTTTCTTATTTGAGAAGCAGGCTGTGTGCATTAGAAGATATCATGCCTCACTAGATTTCGAAGTCGGTTTTGTAATTGGTCAGTGCATGAAAAGATGCTTTGTGCAACACTTTCCAGATAAAACAGCTGGGTTCTATCTTCGGATGTACATTACGTCATCATCACGGAACACTCTTAACGTATCAGTAAACAATTCGGTGAGCAGCTTTCTCACAATGAAAGTGCCACGCTAGCGTGCCCAATCTATACGAGTAACGCGAAAGAAAATAAAATACCATTGTACGTATATTTAGAAAAAACAAACACTTTGCTCATTCTTTATTCTATTTCGAATTTAAGACACGTGCAGATACATAAGTACAGAAATGAATTACATAAAACAAGTGAAGCATGCATTGTCTCCCGTGAGTGCGCAGTGAACGAACCATAAAATAAAACACTAAGTTCAGACTTCCCCCCTATTTAGCCCCAAAAGTCCTCAGGTACAGTTTTAGGCCTTAGCATATGTAAATTTGAGTTCTGCACCATGCAAAAAATGACTCAGTCCATAATTTGCACACACACCCCATTTAGCCCCAAAAGTCCCCCAATGCCTTAACATATTTAAATTTGAGTTCAGCATTATGTAAAACTGCTAAATAGACATACATGGAAAAGTTTGGATGAATATGGTTAATAGACCCAAAAATAGAGTGTTTTTATTAGCTCTAAAAGAGACCCTGGGACACACCCAAGAGTTATCGCGGAGCATAGACTAATAAAGTTATATAGAAATCAATTAGTTACAATTTTTCATAAAGTTTTATAAAAATCCAAGGCATCAATTTTTTTTTTTAATAAGCACAAAAGTGTCAATTTTAGCCATTTTAACCTGAAAGACACCCCTACGCGGGCAACCGGAGTTTTCCCTGAAAATCTGTTCTGCTACTTTTTTACTCATATCATGTTTAATGTTTGTGCAAATTTTTAAAAAATTCCAGGAAAGAAGTGCGGAAAGACTAACTGACGAATAGATAAGGGTAAATTTATAGGTCCACGCTCCTTTTGTCGAGGGACCAATAAAAACAAACTTTCTGTTATAGGATTAGCAAAATAAATAAATAAATAAATAAAAGAATAAAAATAAAAAAGAATAAATATAAAAAAGAATAATTATAAATAAAAGTATAGTTACATTTCAAGATCCAAATATTTATTTTTCATGCATAACAGCTTCTCCCGCACGTTAAAATTTCTGTTCATTTTTTTACAGACCCGTTTTGTTATGCATAAATAATCGGGTATTATTATGTTAATACCGCCTCCTCGTGCATATATCTGAGGAACTGCTTCTCATAGTACTTTCAATATGATAATTAAGGTATATATATATATATATATATATATATATATATATATATATATATATATATATATATATAGGAAATTTATTACTGTGAGTCCAGAATGAGTTTACATATTGTTTCAGCTAGGGGGAATCCTCAAAAAGAAGGGGAAATATACGATTAGCTACGTCAGAATTCATAGATGGACGAAGCTAGTCGTATATTTCCTCTGCTTTGTGAGGATTCCCCCTAGCTGAAACAATATGTAAACTCATTCTGAACTCACAGCAATAAATTTCCTATATACTGCTCTGGCTACACATTGAGCACTCTTGTCCGGTTTTTTCACCACTGATAAATAAATATATATATATATATATATATATATATATATATATATATATATATATATATATATATATATATAGGGTGTCCCAAAAGAAACTGATGGTTAAAAAATTTCATAACTTTCTTAATTTTTCATATTTTTCTTTTAGTTTTTTCAGATCATCTTCAGTAACCCTTCCAAGGTCATCATGAGTCGTTACACTATCGAGGAGCGGATATTTATCGTAGAGTCATATTTTCGTTTGAATGAGTCAATAGAAACTCAAAGAGAATTTCAACGAAACTTCAACACAAGAAATTCCCCTACTCCCAATGCAATAAAAGCTATGGTGGCTCGATTTCATGAGCAAGGGTCTGTATGTGACCTCCCTAAATCTGGCAAACCCCGTACGGCAAGAAGTGGTGAGAATCGTCAGAGATTAGCAGAGAGTGTAGCCGAGGATCCATCCACATCAGTAAGAAGGAGAATTGGGGTCTCTCGATCATCTCTTCACAGAATGCTTCATGAAGATGGAAAATTTCCATATAAAATTCAATTGGTGCAAGAGCTTCAGCCAATGACAATGGACAATGCCCTGCAGAGAGCACAAGAGTGTGAAAATGAAAATGGTGGACATTTAAGTAACATCATTTTTCATAACTAAAATTAGACCTTGTAAAAAACATACCCAAGATTAAGTTGTGTAAATAAAATTAGAATAAATAGATTATGATATCGTACTATATCTCAAAACATTGCAGAGAGGCTCATCTACCAACACATGAAAATTGGTAAGCATAACTTAAATATTGAGGAAGTTAATCAAATTTAAAATCCGTCAGCTTCTTTTGGGACACCCAATATATATATATATATATATATATATATATATATATATATATATATATATATATATTTTTATAAAGTAATAGGGTTCGTGTGTTTTTGTCTGTGTGTACAGCTCTCCATCATCAACGAAATATAAAGGAGGTAAGAGGGTAGATCTCTCCTGGTAGAGAAACATTAGAACCCATTTTAGGATGTTTCTGTTATAGGAGACATAAGAATCTATGCCTAATTTCTTTATATACTAGTCTACAAACCACCCCCATATCGAATGACTTATGCTCATTTGCATATCACATTATATTAAATCTCTTTAACTAATTACCTCGACCTTATTACATATTGGAAATATTCTAATCATTTCAACTGCACTATTTACAAAATCTATTTAACATTTAATTATTTAATATATTTTCATTTAATTTTATATTCGATTTATTTCACTTTACGTATATTATCAAAACAATTCATTGGCGAGCAAAGCTTTATGTTTTGGGATTGTATTGAAAATGTAATGGAAATTTCAATTTCGTTCCGTTTTAATCTTTTATATTTTACTTGCCAATATAATTGAAAGAATACAATTCAACTATCGTAATTTTATATAAATAAACAAAAACAAATATTTTAAAATAAAACTTTATTAAAAAATAAATAATTTTATTTTTAAATGAAAAAAAATCAATTTAGTAAAATAATTGTATTAAACACCCCCAGCCTTGTCAGCAAACCTGTAAACCTATGAAAGTTAACATTTCGAATGTAAACAGTGATTTTTCGATTTTGTTAGCGCTTGCCGCAATTAAACACAATTAAAACGGAACTAACTTTAATTCCATTCTATTTTTTAAACAACCCCCAAAACATAACGCTCTCTTCCAGTTATAGCCAACTTTTTTTTAATTAAATAAAACAGGTCAAAATAAACAGATAAGCGCATTTTCTTTTACATTTTTCTTACAACCATTGTTATTTAACCAACTGCAGGATATCGTTACTTTTGTGGGGTTGTTTTGAAAATGGCACGGAGATTATAATTTCGTTCCAATTTAATCTTTCTGGTCGAGCCTATTTCGAAAGCCTGTTTATCATAGATTTGAACTACAAATAATTTATTACATTTTGATTATTACTATCTTAAGACTTAAAGCTTATATTTATTTCATTTTTCTATTTATATATTGAATTAGTTATTTCCAGTCTTATTTAAACTTAGTGCTTTCTTTAAACCGGATGAACCTTTTATAAAAATATGAGTTTAACGTAAAGAACACGAACAAGGTTTTATTCAACTGAATTTCTTCCAGTTTACTAACAAAATATATAAATTTAAAAGAGATATAAATAATAAAATAAAAAGGTTATGTAATTTAAAAGAAATACACGTACTCACAAAAGCAGAACTTTTTTTTACACATTTTTTTCTTTAAAACCATAACAATGAGACTAACAATTACCTAGATCTTAGTAATTATTTGTTTTAATAGAACTGTTTTAATTGTACTGTTTACTTAGTTAACCTAAGTTGGTATTACATTTATTTTACCTTTACTTTTTTTTTTAATTATTACTTTTAGACTGTGACGTTTACACCCGGAAGTAATGAGTCACACGTAGGTCGCTTTTATTCATTCCTTTTGGTCAAGATCAAAGTGTAGTATCTGTTCCGGCAGATACTGCACTTAAGATAATTTGTACCAGTCAATGGAGGGGAAACCCTCTATACTGGGAACCGCCTGGGTAATACCTAGGAGGTCCACCCTCCCAGGCCTTGCCACCGGGCTTTCCGGTGGGGCAAGTTTATTGCTTGCTGCCTGAGGCGCCCCGACCGGGGAATGCCGACGGGGTTACTCAGGCAATTTTTAAAATTGCAGGAGTGCCCCTCCTTTAGGGGAGCCTGCGGGGTTCCCACTTTCCGGCCTTGTGCCACATAATGCTGATGTGGGCAGCATTTAAATAAAAACCCTCTATACTGGGACAATTATTATTTTTGGTAACCAGAGTGACCCCTTTTAGGGGAGCTGGTTTTTACCTCACATTAAAAACGGCCTTGTGCCTAATTTGCTCAGTGGGGGAGCAAATAAATACCATCTGTTCTTCAGATGCTGCACTTAAGATAATTTGTACCAGTCAATGGAGGGGAAACCCTCTATACTGGGACAATTATTATTTTTGGTAACCAGAGTGCCCCCTTTTTGCCTACTTTTAGGGGAGCTGGTTTTTACCTCACATTAAAAACGGCCTTGTGCCTAATTTGCTCAGTGGGGGAGCAAATAAATACCATCTGTTCTTCAGATGCTGCACTTCATTTTCTTGTTCTCTTTCGGTGGAGGAGAAATCCTTCACGACTGAGACAATTTTTATTTTTGTACCTTTTCTCCACGTTAAAAAACGACCCTGGTGTCTAACTCTGTCCCGTGGGGAGGCATAGTAAATAGGTACAATATAATTGTTTATAATTGTACTATTCAGAAATATTATTTATAGTTCGTCCATTTCAGTTAGTATACATTTCCTTTACGCTTAATTAATTTACAATCAATTTAGATTGGGAGTCTTTTACCACCTGAAGATGAAACAGCAAAGTTTATTCAAGTCTACTTCTTGGATAATCTGGAAGAGGAACTACATAATCGGGGACGTGACAGTAGACTCAATAGAGACATTCTCCAAAGTCTGACTGAATTTTTACATGAGAACAACAGCTTTATTTGTCAGCTGAAAACAACAAAGGAGAGAATTGAAGAAGAACACTTGGTAGAACATAAAGTTGTCATAAGGGAAGACCAAAGGCCGCAAGAAGAGCATCCACGGCGATTCAATGCTCCAACAACAACGTATGAGATTGGAATATTAATGGAGAATGAACCAACAGCTAACCGGGATATTGTCTTGCGTTTTAGAAATGATACATTAAAATGGATCTCCGAACTACATCCCCTCTACGATACTTTAATGTACCCGTTAATGTACCCCTATGGTTCTCCATCTTACAACATCTACATGAAGGCATCCAATGGGCGAAAAGTTACCCAACAGCAATTTTATTCGTACCATTTAATGACTCGGCCTGGAAACTATTTTCTCTGGTACCGAAGGCTATTTCAACAATGGCTGGTGGATGTGTACTGCAAGATTGAAACAGAATGTTTACAGTTCCTGAGGCGTGAGCAACAGACCCTGAGAGCTGACAATTATAACAACTTGAGAGATTCAATTCTTAGGGAAGATGGGAATCCAGAACAGTTTGGTCAACGAGTTGTACTTCCGGCAACTTATACAGGAGGCCCTCGATACATGTTTGAGCGTCAAAGTGATGCCATGGCATATGTTCGGCGAATGGGCCGAGCCGACCTCTTCATCACGTTCACAACAAATCTAAAGTGGACAGAAATTACAGAAAATTGTCTTCAAGGGCAAGACCCTCAGGATCGTCCAGATATTGTTGCCAGGGTTTTCAGGCAGAAGCTAAAAAAGTTACTTGAATTTATTAAAAAGGGAGGATTTGGCAGGTTGAGGGCTTTCCTGTACAGTATTGAATATCAAAAAAGAGGACTGCCGCATGCACACATCCTCACCTGGCAGGCCCCAGAGGACAAACTTCTACCAGAAAAAATGGATCTCTGCATATCTGCAGAGATCCCTGACAAAGAGGAAGATCCTGATCTTCATGCTAAAGTGATGGCACATATGGTGCATGGACCTTGTGGACCATTTAATCCAAATTGTCCATGTATGATTGACAACAAATGTTCCAAAAAATACCCAAAAGAATTTCTTCAGTGTACCAAGCAAGGCCAAGACTCTTACCCCAAGTACAGGCGAAGAAAACCAGAAGATGGAGGCCAGACTGGTACAATAAGGATGAAGAGAAATGGTCGGTATGTTAATCAAGAAATAACAAACCAGTGGATTGTTCCGTACAACAAGGTCCTCCTTCAGCAGTTCAACGCTCACATTAACGTAGAAATTTGCAGCTCGATCCAAAGCATCAAATATGTCCTCAAATACGTGAATAAAGGATGTGATCAAGCAGTGTTTGAACTACAAAGAACTGATGGAGCAGCTAACCAACAAGGCCAAGTACAAAGTCACATTGTGGATGAGATCCAGCAGTTCCAGAATGCAAGGTATGTCGGCAGTTCAGAGGCAGCCTGGAGGATATTGGAACATCCCATCCATGAACATTTCCCCCAAATTGTACAACTTTCTGTTCATCTTGAAAATGGGCAGCGTGTCATGTTCTCAGCTGATACTGCTCTGGAACGAGCCCAAGGTCCACCGCCTGCCACAACTTTGACAGCATTTTTTCAACTCTGCCATGAGGATGACTTTGCAAGGGGTCTCAAATACGTAGAAGTCCCTGAGTTTTACACTTGGAACAAATCGACAAAGAAATGGATGAGAAGAATGCGTGGGGTACAAGTTGAAGGTACTGAAAATGATGATGTATGGAAGGCACCATGCATTGGGAGAATCTACACGATTAGTCCAAAAGCAGGGGAGTGTTATTTCTTACGCCTGTTGCTCAATGAGGTTGCTGGTCCAACTTCATTTCAAAATTTGCGAGCATACAATGGTCAGGTGTTTGAAACATACAGAGCAGCGTGCCTTGCTCGAGGCCTTCTAGAAAATGACCATCACTTGCATCAAGCAGTAGGAGAGGCAAGTGCCACTCAATCACCTTCAAATTTGCGAAGCCTATTTGTGATAATTTTAACAGCCTGTGAGCCAAGAAATCCTCTTGAGATCTGGATGGCTTTTCGTGATGTAATATCTGAAGACATTCTTCACAGATACAAGCAAGAAGTTAACAATCCAGAAGCAGATTTTAATGAGGACATCTACAATAAAACTCTTTGTCTAATTGAAGAAAAAGTTCTCCTTATGTGCGGTCAACCATTGGCAAGCTATGGATTACCTGCACCAATGCAAGGGAGAGATGAAAGACTCGCGAGAGAGTATCAACGTGAAGTTACTTATAATCTTGAAGAACTTCCCTACAAGCAGAAAATATGCAAGAAAAACTGACCGATTCTCAAAGAGAAGTTTACAATTCATTCATGGCAATATTGGAAGCACAAGGTGAAATGAACAAAAACATGATGTTTCTTGATGCTCCAGGTGGTACGGGCAAGACTTTTGTAATCAATTTGATCCTTGCAAAGATTAGATCCATGAGAAAGATTGTGCTTGCAAAAGCATTCAGTGGCATTGCTGCTACTCTACTACAAGGTGGCCGCACTCTTCACAGCACTTTTAAAGTACCCTTGGATACTCATCGAATGGATCAGCCAGTTTGCAAAATTACTGGTAACTCAGCCTTGGCAAATGTAATTAGAGACACCTCTGCAATCATTGTAGACGAAGCCCCAATGACGCACAAGAGTGCTTATGAAGCAATTGACCGAACACTGCAAGACATCACAGGAAACAAGAATCCCATGGGTGGCATTCCAACCTTATTTTGCGGTGATTTCCGTCAAATCCTCCCAGTGGTTAAAAATGGCACAAGGGCTAACATTGTCAATGCAAGTTTGAAACAATCCTATCTCTGAAGGCACGTTATAGTGAAGAGACTGACTACTAATATGAGAGCCTATATCTCTGATAACACAGCTGCAGCAGACTTCTCAAAATTGCTTCTCCAAATCGGTAATGGTCAGTTTCCTATCACTTCTTCACCTGACACAATTAAGATTCCAACTGCGCTTGGTAAATGTGTCGGTAATCAGAAGCAACTGAAAGACAAAGTGTACCCAGACCTGCAAAACAATGGAAAATCACCGGATTGGCTTGCTGAGAGGGCTATTATTTCGCCATTAAACAGCAATGTGAATCATTTGAACAATTCAATAATGGATGAATTTCCAGGAGACACAAAGCAATACAAGTCAGTTGATTCAGCTACTAATGAATATGAAGCTGTTCACTACCCTGTGGAGTTTTTAAACTCTTTGGAGATATCTGGAATGCCTCCACACATTTTAAATCTCAAAATTGGATCGCCAATCATGATTCTTCGATCCTTGGAACCGCCAAAAACAACAAACGGAACCAGATGTGTTATCACCAGATTGCACACCAATGTACTTGAGGCCACCATTTCCTGTGGTCCCTACAAAGGCGAAACCGTTCTACTGCCAAGGATCCCCTTAGTTCCATCGGACTCAGTACTTCCATTTAAATTCCGGAGACTCCAATTTCCTGTGAAGGTGTGTTTTGCAATGAGCATAAACAAAAGTCAAGGTCAGACATTTAACACCATTGGCGTAGACTTGACATCAGACTGCTTCAGTCACGGTATGTTCTACGTCTCCATCAGCCGGACAGGAAGTTCAGAAAAACTCTACATTCTGGCTCCAAATCAAAGCAGCAGAAATGTAGTTTACCCTGAGGCTCTTTAGTGAAAAGTTCGAGAAATGGATATGAGGAAAAACTGACATGATCTGATTGTGGTAAGTTTTTAGTATTGAATGTGCAAGATAAAATTTAAGCAAGAGTTGAAAATGACTTCAATGAAAAATTTACTATGTAACATCAAGTAACCTTCCTTTTTGATGAAAATGTTTTGTGAAGTTCCTGATTGAATTTCAGTCACTACAAGAGGTAGTTAAAATGTTAATCACCTTATGCAATCGTTACTCTTACAACATCAACTTACTGGAAAGGTGCCCACAGATTTTGGTACCCGAGTGCGCAACAAAGCTCCGTGCGAAGCACGGGTATCTTTGCTAGTATATATATATTGGGGTGGAGAGGGCTCCCGTAAGCCGTGGTGAAGGCAACCTTTCTAGGAGAAGCAAATCTCTGATTTAAAAAACCATAAAGCGGAAGACCATTACGCGCATTAAGCTGGTCTGCAGTTTAATTTGTTGCTGGCTATCTTGCTCTTGCTTGTTGCTTAATCTCAACATTTTGAACCGAGAGAGAGAGTTAGCTTTCGTACAAAGCTAAGACTCTGTAACATCATGTTTGTATAGATACTCCCTAAGGCATTTGGGCTCATGGATTTTAAATGTCTGAGGGAGTGGCCCTCGTCTGACAAGACGTTGCAATCATCATCATATATATATATACAATACAAAGTAGAGAAAGATATGTTTTTTTTTATTTATTTATACATATAAATTCAGATATTACTACACAATCATAAGTATGTTTCATTCAACTAGTTATAGATAACTAAAGACTGAACTTTTGGAAAAGTAACATTATATATATAAAGCACTTTGCTTATGTGTGTGTTTGTGTGTGTCAGTTTGTTTACTATGTATTGCGAAACGGCTGGGCCGACGTCTTTTCCTATATATAACTTTCACACAAATGTACTTTGAACTATCTGGATGTGTTCTGAGGTAAGCATTATATCGGAACGCCTCCGATAAATATCGATAATCGAAAAAATCCAATTAAAGAAAGAACAGTCAGATTTGGACCAAAGTTAACACCTTTATACAGTAGAACACCACACATTTTTTAGAAGTGTTATCACCACACAAGCAGAAGGGCATTGAAAATTAATAGTAGGTTCTTTGATAAGACAGGGGCACGTTTGAAATGAATGTTTATGTTTAGAGCACAGTTGAACCATGATATTTGACTTTTGCCTTTTAAATTTTAATTGCATAAAAATTTAAAAAAATATAAGTTTATGAAATCAACAGTATATTCTCTACAGTGGAATGTAAAATGCATTGTATTGTAGATTAAGTGCATGCAGAAAGGTTTGTTAAGCTTCTTCCCGATACACTACGATGAGGTCCCGACTAGAGCAGACAATACATCTATTTCATTGAATTCTGGACGATTTCACGGATTTCGGTGACAATAAAGTATTGGAAGTATGGCATATTATTCGTTGATCCTCATTCAATCCCTGACAACGGCGGGTCTTCCTTCTGGTATACATTTAGCTGAGAGTTTCCTCTATTTAATTTTAACTGAACAGAATAGTTTAATAAACTAAATTTACATAATATATATGTAAATATATATTATATGTCAGTAAGACCCGGTAAATATTGGTGTTCGGTCTTTTTTTTATCCAATCATATCTCTATATATATTGTGAAACCGTTTTTTTTTTTTTTTTTTTTTTTTTTTTTTTCTTGTCATAGAGACGCGAGAAATGACCCTCTCGCTTTCCAATATTCTTTCTGCTACTTGAATCACTGTGGATTGGCCTTCGGGACAAGATCAAAGCGTAGTATCTGTTCCGGCAGATACTGCAAGCAAAGACCATATGTGGGGGCGACCCCACATATAAGACCTTGGTCAATGTAGGGGCAACCCTTCATACCAATTGTCACTATCCAGCTCCCTTACTCCCCGGGGAGTTGGTCCCCATTTCCCCTTAACTCCTCACATTAAAAATCGGCCTTGTGCCTAATTTGCTCGGTGGGGGAGCAAATAAATACCATCTGTTCTTCAGATGTTGCACTTCCATTTTTCGTTCTCTTTCAGTGGAGGAGAAATCCTTCACGACTGAGAAAATTTTTATTTTGTATCTTTTCTCCAAGTTAAAAAACAACCCTGGTGTCTAACTCTGTCCCGTGGGGAGGCATAGTAAATAGGTACTTGAATCACCGTGTTGAATTTATTTTGTGTTTTGATAGGATTTAGTGGGCGTAATATAGACAAAACCTTTCAATTAAAAATTCAAATAACTCAGATTTGCATTGGATTTAATATTAATAAATCTAATATGCAAAACGTCTGTATGTCTTTCCGACTCTATATTTTTAAACTCTATCTTCTCTGAAACTAAAACTTGCAGAGCAGCGCTAGGGGTCTCAAATGATTGGAATTTTTTTTTTATGGACCGTTTTTTTTTGTTTGGTTTTTTTTTGCCGGTTACAATAGTTTTATAGACCGTTCTATTTTCATGGTCTGTTCTTTTAAGCCTGTTAAAATAGTTTTTAAGGGATAAAAAATGGGTCAAAATTTTAAAAATCGTTATACATTTTGTACATTCATCTTAGTTTATTTTTCATATTTAATTTTTAATAAGTTCATATGCGTGTCACGTTGGTACAATGGTAACGTCACCAGATTTGAATGCTACAGTATTGCTTTTGGTTTCGATTCTAGCTGATGGCACCCAAATACTTTTTTTTACTTTTGAAATCACGACTCTATAATAATAATATATACGAAATCTGGACAAATTAAAATATCATATTTAAGCGTATTTTACGACCAGAAAAGCTGAGCCCCCATCCCCCAATGCTAGCATAGATAAAATTCGGATTCTTGTAACACTAAGCAAAACAAAATTACTTCATGCTAAATATATGTCTTCTAAAGAAAAATCGTGCGCATATTGTTTCAAGTTATTTGTTTTTATTCATCTTGTTCACCGTTTAGGCTTTTTCTACATTGCATACAGCCTTATAAATGCTTATATACTTGATTTTTGTTTTGTTGTTATTAACTCACCCCTCGGACTCATTATTTCGTTATTCTTTTTCCTTCTATATATTTTACAGAGTTTTCTTTTAAATGTCGGAGGCGTTACCCTTATCGTTACTCTCCAATTACATATCTCGATTTTTTGAGGGTCCCTCTTTTAACTTTGACCTCTTTGCAGCCAAATTTTCGCCCCCAAAACTCATTTAAAAGCTTGCTGCGTGTCTGAATACCTTTTATGTAAAATTTCAAATGTTTAGACCCAAAATTGGCGCTGAATAGCTTTCTAGAGAGCGCAAGGGTCAAATCTTTTGAACCTTGACCCCTTGACAGCCAAATTTTCGGCCAATAACCGATTAAAAAGCTTGCCCCATGTCTGCATACACATCATGTAAAATTTCAAATGTTTACACAAAAAAGTAGCTGAGTAATTTGGTAGAGACTTCAGAAATCAACTTTTTTTCAATTTTCACCCTAACTTTTAACCCCTTAACATTTATTGCTTTGAGCTCAAATCAAATTAAAAAGTTTGATCTATGTTCAAGTAGCCTACATCTAAAATTTCAAATGTTTGAACCCAAAATTGACGCAGGAGTATGGTAGAGTTTTTAAAGGTTAAATCGTTGAACTTTGACCCCTTGACAGCCAAATATCTGGCCCAAAACTGATTAAAAAGATTTTCCCAAATGTTAGTACCCCTTATGTCAAATCTGGAGTCTGTAGACTGAATTGACAGAGTAGTTTGGTAGGGAAATATACACACACAGACAATTTCACTTTTATAGAGATATAGATTACTTGCAGTTCAGCCCGGCGTTACTCGGGCTCTATGTATTGTTCCTAACTTACCCTACGTTTGATTACACTGTATGTAAGATTTCAAATGTTTAGACCAAAATTTGTCTGAGTAATTTTGTAGAGACGGCAGAGATCAATTATTTTTTTTTAATTTTGACCCCAATTTTAAATTTATTATTTTGGTCCTAAATCAAAATACAAAGTTTTACCTATGCCCAAGTTACTTACATATAAAATTTCAAGTCTTTAGACCCAAAATTAGCGGAGGAATTTGGTAGAATCTGCAAAGGTCAACTCTTTTTACTTTGACCTTTTGACCTTTTGGCAGCCAAATTTTCGCCCCGAAACTGATTAAAATGCTTGCTGCATGTCTGAATATCCGTTATGTATAAATTTCAAATGTTTAGACTCAAAATTGGCTTAATAGTTTGCAACAGACCGCAAAGCTCAAATCTTCTTTACTTTGACTCCTTGAAAGCCAAATTTTCAGCAAAAAAGCGATTGAAAAGCTTGCCCTATGTCTGAATATTTTTTATGTAGATTACTCTATATACGTAGTTTCATGCCTGTAGATCTAAAACTGACAGAGGAGTTTGGTATGCACATTTTTTAAATACATATATATATATATATATATATATATATATATATATGCATACATAAATATATAGAGAAAGAAGTTTGTGTTTACTAAAACCTTTTTTCGCAAATATTACGCAAGTATAAATCATGTAGAACATCTGCATTAATATAATTACACGTAATAGTTAACTAAAGATGATCATGCCATAAGAAAACCGAAGAAAACTAATAGGGAATTAATTAAAATGAATGTTTAAAAGAATATGCAAATTAACTAGATCTTTTACAGATGAACGCAATTCAACGACCCATATATAACAGGGTTTTTGATATGGATACCAATACACAAATAAACACATTATAGGAGTATAGAATTGAATGTAATGGCAAGTCAGCTATTAAAGGAAACAATAACTTTGTCCCAAAAAGCATGATTAGTTTCTTATGAGATGACAGAAATCAAATTTTTTTTTGGATTGAAGTCTCTTGATTGAGATTGTCGGACTGACTTCCTCATCTAGGTTGTTATTGTCACAACGTTTCGGCCGTTTTGCCCTCCGGCCTTCATCAGGTGTTTTGTATCGAGCTGGGGAACCGTTTGTTAGGAGTCTCGAACCCAACCCTTTATTATTATTATTACGGGGGTACCGTGTTCGGACTCCAGCTAGGCTCTGGGACATAGTTGCTGATTCTCTGTTTTTGAATGTTACTTTTTTACTGCCTTCGTTCAGGATTGAACTCAGCACCTTTGGGTAACTGTAAACTTTGATACAACGACTAGGACCACTCGGTCATATGTCACTAGGACGGTTCCCCAGTTCGATACAAAACACCTGATGAAGGCCGGAGGGCAAAACGGCCGAGACGTTGTGACAATAACAACCAAGATGAGGAAGTCAGTCCGACAATCTCAATCAATGAAAACACCTCATCTCAAAAATACAGACAATTACTAATTGAAGTCTCATATTTCTGCAGAATCAGCGATCCTTCCAACATGCAAAAAGATGGAGAAAATTATGCTTGGCGATAAGGCTGAACAAGGAATTAGCAAAATCCCTCTTTCAAACAATTCAATTCAAAGAAGGATTCTTGACTTGTGTGATAATATTGAGGAGAATGTAATATCCAAATTTCAAAATACTAAGACATCTGTTCTATTTTATTAAAAAACATACATTTGGAGGGGGACCCCCCCCCCCGACAAAAGGAGGTGGACCTGTAAATTCATACTTGTCCGTTCGTCCGTTTGTCTGTCCGCACTTTTCTCAATAACTACGCCTTGGAAGTTTTTGAAATTTTGCACAAACATTTAAACATGATATGAGTAAAAAAAAAAAGTAACAGAACGGATATCCGTGAAAACTCCGGTTGACCTCCCCCCCCCCCCCCATGAGTGCCTTTCAGGTTAAAATGGCTAAAATTGACACTTTTGTGCTTATTCAAAAAAAAAAAAAAATGCCTTGGATTTTTATAAGACTTTCTGAAAAGTAGTAATTAACTGATTTCTTTATAAATTTGTTAAGTCTATACTTCGCGATAACTCTTGGTTGTGCCCCAGGGGCTCTTTTAGGACTAATAAAAACACTCCGTTTTTGGGACTGTTTTACCATATTTGTCCAAAATTTTCTGTGTATGTCTATTTAGCAGTTTCGCACATGGTGCTGAACTTAAATTTAAATATGTTAAGGCCTTGGGGACTTTGGGGGCTAAATTGAGGGGGGGTGCAAATAATGGACTTAATCATTTCTTTTTTTTTTTTTTGCATGGTGTAGAACTCGTATTTACATATGTTACGGCCTAAAACTGCACCGTTCGTTCATTTTCACCAGGATTTGACGTCCACTGGGGACTTTGGGGGCTAAATGAGGAGGGGAGGCAATACTTAACTTGGTCATTTTTTATGCCTCATTTACTGTGCACTCTCGGGGGGAATATGCATGCTTCACTTTCGAAAATATCGGCGAAAATAGCGATCCTCCTTGTAGTAAAGTGCCCAGTATAGAATGAAGGAATTAATGTTTTGGGCTAATTTTTCGATATTTATCGTTCGAAGGGTCGAGCTTCAAAACGATACCGATATCGTGAAAATCTGTCACCTCTCTTGAACGTTTTAGGCAGGCACACAAACATACATACATACATACATTTAAACAGACAGGTGAGTTTTATATAATAGATTTTATTGGACCCAATATATAATAATGATTTTAAAAGTTAAGAGAAAATGATTTGTGCGCCATCACTGAGAATCGAAACCAAAACGTTTAGCTTGCGATTTACTTTTTCCTTTGACATAAATGCCTGAACTATGAAGACATGTTTGCTGCAATGGTAAAAATTAAAACATTAACCAATAGCTATTACGTTACGCATGCATATCCGTAATGCCGTCGTTTGGGGGACCATGCATGCTTCACTTGTTGTACTGAATCCTTCGTTGAATTACTTTTCCCCATCATCGTCATCATCATCATTAACCACTATTACCATCTCTTAAATAGTCATCATGGTGATGGTCATGATAATTATCACCACCATGATCATTCACCACCACCACCACCACCACCTCTCATTTATTTGCTAATTATAAAATGGAATTAAATGTTAGAGTTCCTCCCAGCGAGAACAAAGTTAGACACAAGGTCGGTTTTTAATGTGTGGAAAATCCAGCTCCTCAAAATGGAGCACTCTTGAACTGGACCAAAATCAAGTTTGGCTTAGTCTTAAAGGATTTCCTATACACTGAACGAGGGCAGAACAGATGCAGTAGTTTCAGAACAAATAAAACACATTGATCTTAGCCCCTATCCCAAATGTTATAGTCCTCTGAAGGTTCCTATTTACTTGCTTTCCCACGAGGGCAGAGCTAGACACAAGGTCGGTTTTTAATGTGGGGAAAACCCTGCCCCTCAAAAAGAGGCACTCTGGATAAAAACCAAAATCAAGTTTGGCTTAGTCTACAAGGATCATTGAACGAGGGCAGAACAGATGCAGTAGTTTCAGAACAGATAAAACACATTGATCTTAGCCCCCATCCCAATGTTATGGTCTCCTGAATGTTCCTATTTACTCTCCTCACCACGAGGGTAGACTTAGACACAAGGTCGGGTTTTAATGTAGGGAAATCTAGCTTCCTAAAAAGGAGGCTTTTTGGATAGGACTAAAAATTAAAATTGCCTCAGTCATGAAGGATTTCTCCTCTATTGACTCAGGACAGAAAAGGTGAAGTGTAGAAAGTTATTTAGTACTTAACTATATTTTTATTTATTAGTATTTTTAATAGACCGCTTTTTAACACGGATATTTTCTTTGTTATTTTTCTCTTGTTTTTTTTGTTTTTGTTTTTTTGTTTTTTTGGCGGAATTCTCTGAAGTAGTGGAGAGGGGGCACTTGTCTTTCCTCTCTCGTTTGGTTCGAGCAGCTGTGGTGCGCCCGTGAGAGAATTGTGGGGTTGATCGGGGTCAATTGGCTGTCTGGGTTGACAGGCCACCCATCTCCACGCTACTCACCACGCCGGCGCGCAAGATCTCCCTCCCTGGGCAGGGCAAGGGCTGGTCAATGAAGGCAACCGACAAAAAAAAAAAAAAAAAAAACCCACGCACACCTATATCGCATCCGCTCGACCTGGATCCGCCCCTTTCGTGCTGCGTTGAGTAGGGGGAAGAGGAAATTTTTTTAATTTTTTTTTTATTTTTTACTAAAATATAGACCAGTGGGTCAGCAGAGCCTGAGCAAAAGAAAAAGGGAAGGGGAAAAATAAGGTCAAGTTTTTACATCTTTCTTTTTCTTATTGCTCTTTGTCTGAAGGACAACGCTTCCTCTTTATAGGTAGTATTTTATTGGCTTTTTGTTAGAAGTGGGTATAGAAGAAGAAGAAGAAGAAGAAGAAGAAGAAGAAGAAGAAGAAGAAGAAGAAGAAGAAGAAGGAGAAGAAGGAGAAGAAGAAGAAGAAGAAGAAGAAGAAACAAAGTAATAATAATAAAGTGGTAAAAAAGAAATAATAATAATAATAATAATAATAATAATAATGTAATGGTGTAAGCTGATGTACCTATTTCACAGACTAATTGAAATAAAGTTTAATCTAAAATGTTGAAGACAGCGATTAGTGGCAGTTATGGCCTCAGTATTATGCACTTCTCTAACATACTTTTGTAAAAACATTTTGTAAACTATACAACTGTATTTATGGCCTTAATTATTACCGACTTGCAAGGCCAAAAATACAATAATAATAAGAATAAGAATAAGAATAAGAAGAAGAAAAAGAAGAAGAAGAAGAAGAAGAAGAAGAAGAAGAACAACAACAACAACAACAATAACAACAACAACAACAAGAAACCCCTTGAAACTAACACACAGGAACAACAAGCGCAGGCCAAACAAACTGCTGCAAAGGCAAAACATGAAACACTACATGGAACCAAGAACACTGAAACTGCATATCTATAAGTTCTCTAACCCAACCGTACCCCCACTGCCAAGTAGAGTCAAGGAGAAAGGAAAGACCGATGAACTGACCAGACCTCAGCCGAATAAGTGCGAAGAGAACTGGGACCTTGGGGAGGCTTATTGCCACTCAAATCCCAGCGAAGACCAATAGCTGCAGCCAACGAGAAATCAACGGCAAGCAGCTGTTGCGATAATGCAAATTTATTTGCAAATGTTATCGAAATAGGTGGAGTGTACTGGAAACCTGGGGAGACTTGTTGTCACTCAGCTTTCAGGAAACACCATAGGTTGTTTTCAGGGAAAGATCTCTGAAGACCTGTGTGAAAGCTCCTTGTGAGCCAATAATAAGACGAAGACGAATAAGAATAAAAAGAAAAAAAGGTAAAAATAAGGAAAAGAAAAAGAATAAGGTGTAAACTATTAAGAAGTAAAACAAGTGAAGCATGCGTGGTCCCCCGTGGCTGCACACTGAATAAGGCATAAAAAAAATTAGTAAATTCAGCATTTACCCCCTCCATTTAGCCCCAAAAGTCCTCAGGGGACGTCAAATCCTGGTGAAAATGAACAAACGGTGCAGTTTTAGGCCTTAACATATGTAAATTTGAGTTCTGCACCATGCAAAAAAAAAGATATGATCATCATTTGTACCCCCCACTCCAATTTAGCCCCAAAAGTCCCCAAGACCTTAACATATTTAAATGTGAGTTCAGAATCATGCGAAACTGCTAAATAGACACACACAGAAAATTTTGGACGAATATAGTAAAATAGTCCCCAAAAATAGAGTGTTTTTATTAACCTTAAAAGAGTCCCTGGGGCACACCCAAAAGTTATCGCGAAGTATAGGCGAACAAAATTATATATACATCAGTTAATTACAACTTTTCAGAAAGTTTTATAAAAATCCAAGACATAATTTTTTTTAATAAGCACAAACGTGTCAATTTTAACCATTTTAACCCGAAAGGCACCCCTAGGGTGAGGGGGCCGAAGTTTTCCCTGAAAATCCGTTCTGTTACCTTTTTATTGATATCATGTTTAATGTCTGTGCAAAATTTCAAAAAAATTCAATTCGTAGTCATTGAGACGTACGGACGAACGGACGAACGGACGAGGATGAATTTACAGGTCCACCCTCCTTTTGTCGGTGGTGGTGGTGGTAGTGGGGGAGGAGGAGGAGGAGGAGGAGGAGGAGGAAGAAGAAGAAGAAGAAGAAGAAGAACAACAACAACAACAACAACAACAAAAATTACCTGGGCTTATGTATGGCGATCCATATGTTCCATCACAACAAAATAGTTAAAAAGAATAAAATCTTTGGGGTATTTTAATTGCAATTAACAGAACAAAAATGGTAAAACACAAGTACGTAACAAATAAACATTACCAAAGGCAAGATAAATTACTTTTCTACTTATTTGGATAAGTATATTTGTTTTTTAATATATCTTAAAGCGTTTTTTTTTGTTCAAAAGAATTCGTATGTCCACGCTGAATTAAAAAGAAATCTTTGCACGTAGGCCTAGCACGAGAGCCCTTAATTATTGCTTAAAAAAAAAAAAAAAAAAAAAAAAAAAAACGACAATTAAACAAAATGCTGATAAAAAATGTCTAATAGATTTGACTAATCGTGCGAAAATGTAACGTTTTACCAATATTGTTTTTAATTTTCAATTTGTGGGTGATTATAAAGGGTCTTATGGCAGCCATTTTTATTTTCGTTCTAACTAAACAGAAGGATGCTCGGTTTGTTAAAAAACGCTTTAAAATAAGTCAAAACAAATAAACTTATCTAGGTGGGTAGTAGAGTAACTTATCTTGCCTTTGGTAACATTTTTGTTGCATATTTGTTTTTTACCCTTGTTCATTCTTTTAAATGTAGTGAAAAACATCCCATCTTTCTTTTAAAACTTGTGTCTTCTTAACTCCTTCTACGTCTTTTCCTTTCTCTTTTTATTCTGACAATTGGAATAAAGTCGTTGACGAATTGCTACATAGTAACAGAAAAAATTCACTCATCATGACGACTCACTGCCGTCCTGAATAATTCATTTTTGATATACGTGCATAGATTCGCTTTCCTCCATAAAGAATTGACAATACATTTTATTATGCTTCTTCGAGATTGCGTCTACTTTAACATGCTATGGTAAAACACAGATCATTGTAACTGATCGTTTATTAATTAAATCAGTTCAGTTTGTTTAGACTTTTTAGCAAATATGTTATGTGTGTGTGTGTGTGTGTGTGTGTGTGTGTGTGTCTTCAATCAATCTTATATCAATAACAATTAGCTGAATATATATATATATATATATATATATATATAATTATTACAATAATTATTTTTATTAATTTAAAAAAAAATATTTTTTTTTAAAATTATATATAATTTTCAGAATATGAGAGATTATATAATTATTTCCACAGCCAAACAAGGTCGCAGCCTACAAGAACCATGACAGCCAACAAAATGGATCTCCAAAACTCGAGTTTCGCCGTTATTTGGGGTCATCAGTTAACCATATTCGAACACGGGTTCGACACCCGAGCCAATTTCAGGCGAGGCAAGCACTCTGCCAACTGAGCAAACGCCCCGGACATTACATTTTATTATATGATTCGTTTTATTTTAAACACAAATAAAAATGGAATTAAGATAAATTCAATAAATATTTTAAAAAGTGTACCAAACAATTCAACTAATTTTAACTATTATTAATACTTGATTGAAGACTCTTAGTTATTATTAATACTTGATTGAAGACGTTTAATTATTATTAATACTTGATTAAAGACGTTTAATTATAAATAATACTTGATTAAAGACGTTTAATTATTATTAATACTTGATTAAAGACGTTTAATTATTATTAATACTTGATTAAAGACGTTTAATTATAAATAATACTTGATTAAAGACGTTTAATTATTATTAATACTTGATTGAAGACTCTTAGTTATTATTAATACTTGATTGAAGACGTTTTATTATTATTAATACTTGATTGAAGACGTTTAATTATTACTAATACTCGATTGAAGACGTTTAATTATTATTAATACTTGATTAAAGACATTTAATTATTATTAATACTTGATTAAAGACGTTTAATTATAATTAATATTTGATTGAAGACGTTTAATTATTATTAATACTTGATTAAAGACGTTTAATTATTATTAATACTTCATTGAAGAGGTTTAATTATTATTTATATTTGATTGAAGACGTTTAATTATAAATACTTGATTGAAGACGTTTAATTATTAATACTTGATTGAAGACGTTTAATTATTATTAATATTTGAGTGAAGACGTTTAATTATTATCAATACTTGATTGAAGACGTTTAATCATTATTAATACTTGATTAAAGACATTAAATTATTATTTATACTTCATTGAAGACGTTTAATTATTATTAATACTTGATTAAAGACGTTTAATTATTACTAATACTCGATTGAAGACGTTTAATTATTATTAATACTTGATTAAAGACGTTGAATTATTATTAATACTTGATTAAAGACATTTAGTTATTATTAATACTTAATTGAAGGCGTTTAATTATTAATATTTTATTAAAAACATTTAATTATTATTTATACTTTTTTGAAGACGTTTAATTATTACTAATACTCGATTGAAGACGTTTAGTTATTATTAATACTTGATTGAAGACGTTTAATTATTATTAATACTTGATTAAAGACGTTTAATTACTATTAATACTTGAGTAAAGACGTTTAATTATTATAAATACTTTATTAAAGACGTTTAATTATTATTAATACTTGATTAAAGACATTTAGTTATTATTAATACTTCATTGAAGACGTTTAATTATTAATTTTATTGAAAACATTTAATTATTATTTATACTTTATTGAAGACGTTTAATTATTACTAATACTCGATTGAAGACGTTTAATTATTATTAATACTTGATTAAAGACGTTTAATTATTATTAATACTTGATTAAAGACGTTTAATTATTATCAATACTTGATTAAAGGCGTTTAATTATTATTAATATTTGATTGAAGACGTTTAATTATTATTAATACTTGATTAAAGACGTTTAATTATTATTAATACTTCATTGAAGAGGTTTAATTATTATTTATATTTTATTGAAGACGTTTAATTATTATAAATACTTGATTGAAGACGTTTAATTATTAATACTTGATTGAAGACGTTTAATTATTATTAATATTTGAGTGAAGACGTTTAATTATTATTAATGCTTGATTGAAGACGTTTAATCATTATTAATACTTGATTAAAGACATTAAATTATTATTAATACTTCATTGAATACGTTAAATTATTATTAATACTTGATTAAAGACGTTTAATTATTATTAATACTTGATTAAAGACGTTTAATTATTACTAATACTCGATTGAAGACGTTTAATTATTACTAATACTTTATTAAAGACGTTTAATTATTATTAATACTTGATTGAAGACTCTTAGTTATTATTAATACTTCATTGAAGACGTTTAATTATTAATATTTTATTAAAAACATTTAATTATTATTTATACTTTATTGAAGACGTTTAATTATTACTAATACTCGATTGAAGACGTTTAATTATTATTAATTCTTGATTAAAGACGTTTAATTATTACTAATACTCGATTTAAGACGTTTAATTATTACTAATACTTTACTAAAGACGTTTAATTATTATTAATACTTGATTAAAGACATTTAGTTATTATTAATACTTCATTGAAGACGTTTAATTATTAATATTTTATTAAAAACATTTAATTATTATTTATACTTTATTGAAGACGTTTAATTATTACTAATACTCGATTGAAGACGTTTAATTATCATTAATAATTGATTGCATACGTTTAATTACTATTAATACTTGATTGAAGACTATTAGAATATAACAGTTAATTTTTAAAGTAAAATTTCAAAATAATTAAAATAAAAATAGATAAATAAACTAAATAAAAGTAAAATAGTAGTAATTAAATAAATCAAATTAAATATAAAGCTGATAATACCATAAATATAAAAAAGCTCAAATGAAAAAAATATTGTTGTTACAAATTAAAAGAAAAGAAAATTATAAAAAATTGAGAAAAATATACGAATTAATTGAATATATGATAAATCGAAGTAAAATATAATATCTGTCGGTAAAAATCAAAATTAAATAAAATTAATACAAATAAAAAGCAAAAAGATATCAAATAATTTTATTATAACTTTAGAATTTAAAATAAATAAAGTATGTGATCTAATTCTAATATATTATGATACAATTAATAATAATAAAAATTGGGATATATTTGAATTAAATAAATTAGAGTAGATAAATTATAATTATGAAATTATAAGTAATACTCATACCAGTTAATCATTCATTTAAATATAATTTAACTTCGATTGATGATAAATAAAACTCATAAATAAAGATTATTTTACACTAAAATGTTTTAAATGTTAATATTTCATTTAAATAAATAATATAATTCAATTTACAGTACAAATTGGATGAATAAATAAATAATATATAATAAAACTAGACAATTATATTATTTATTGATAAAGAAATCATTTAGTATAACTAAGTTTTGGTAAAGGTAAAAATCATTTAAATTCAGAAGTGAATTATCGATCTGTAACTGTATTTAAACAAATTATGATAAAATCTTAAAGCAGGAAATTTTATGTTAAAATTAGATAAGATTAATAAAAATAAAAACTAGACAAAATACTGTTAGAAACTGGCTCGATATATATATATATATATATATATATATATATATATATATATATATATTACCCTGGAATAGGAGGACATATATTCGGTGGGTTTTTCACAGTTCTTTTTATATTTTTTATTTTTAACTCTTTTTCCCAAACTTTCTGTGTCAAACAGAGAGACGGGCGCCGTTTTTAAGTTTCCAATACATCGGTACACACTGTATGTTTTTCGATCTGAATAAACATGCTACATTAAATAAAAACACCAAAAACATATCCAGTTAGGTAGAAAAGTAACTTATATTGCCTTTGATAACATTTATTTGTTCTATATTTGTTTTGTGACAACTTTTGCGAATCTCTGTGTACAGTAATATAAACCCTCTTTCTAGACTGAGGTAGCATAAAATAAATTCGCTTAAACTGGAATATAGTCATAGAAACGTGCTCAATATCCGGAGAATAGCTTCTCTTCGTATCCCTTCTGCCGAAATATCTGGTTGAGAGTTTGTCACGTACTTCTTTTTTCGGGTGATTACATGTTCGTGTTTTCGTCCGTTCTTTTATTTTTGAAATTTTTGTTGGGGGTAACGATAGAGTTGACATATAATAACGAAAAACTGCTCAATATTCTTAGTATAGGTGTGGCGAAACCGAACTTCATGCCGAACCTGGCAACGCTGGGTATCCATGCTAGTATGCTATCCATGCTATAAACGTAATTAGTTTCCAGTCATCTGCTAAGTGAAGCGTAAGTTGTAGGAACAAACTTTTGGAAATAAAATACATCTTGTGAGTTCCAAAGTTAATACCTCCCCTCCCCCCAAAGCCTTCACACATCTGCCATAGATATGCCGTCTCGGGTCACTCATCAATTGACCTTAAACGGTGTCATGTAAATCCGTCGGAACCATTAGTCTTTTTTCGTTGTTGTTTTTTTTTTCTCTCTCTTTGAAGAAGGAAAAAAGAATAAAACCGTTCCTTCTTTGTACGTGTGACGCTTAACTTATGTCTTTAACAAAGAGAATTCTGTGCTGTCGTTTTTACGTTTGTATCCAATTACGCACACGCACGTACAATATACACACGAATGTGTGCATACGTGCATATATTATGTATGTGTACACATAATATATGCACGTATGCACACATTCGTGTGTATATTGTACACGCCTACACCCACGCCTACACTCATAAATGTATTCTTTTTTTCGTTTACAAATACACGATAGTCTCGCTTGTTGGTCCCCCGAGAAAGGATGGCAGACTTGTAAATTTACCCTTGTCCGTTCGTCCGTTCGTCTGTCCGCACTTTTCGCAATAACTATGCCTTGGAATTTTTTAAATTTTGCACAAACATTAAACATGATATGAGTAAAATGTAACAGAACGGATTTCCCTAAAATTGACACTTTTGAACTTATTAAAAAAAAAATGTATATCTTGGATTTTTATAAAACTTTCTGAAAAGTGGTAACTATCTGATTTCTATATAATTTTGTTTGTCTATACTTCGCGATAACTCTTTCGTGTGCCCCAGGCGCTCTTTTAGGGTTAATAAAAACACTCAATTTTGGAACTATTTTAAAAAATTTTTTGTGTGTATGTCTATTTAGCAGTTTTGCATGATGCTGAACTCAAATTTAAGTATGTTAATGCCTTGGGATTTGGGGGCTAAATGGGATGGATGATGGAGCGAAAAACTGAATTTAAAAAGTTTAATTAATCTTTTCGCTCGATTCGGCGTGCTTTTAATCGATCTGTCACGTCCAGCATTTGAAAAGGGGAATGTTTTCCGAAATATAATGGATTTTGTCACAGACATACAAAGTAAGATATTTGTACTTAATACAATTGAAAGTTAAAAATAATCCGAAATTGAATTTTACCGAGGATGTTGATAGTGCTCAGTGAAAAGAGCAGGATATTATTTTATTCGATTTAAGTAAATAAATGGCTAAATTTTCTATTTCAGTCTTTAAATACATCGTCAAGCGAAAATAAACATCTGGTCTTACTCGATATATATATATATATATATATATATATATATATATATATATATATATATATATATATATATATATAGACCTTTTTCTCACAATTTCCCCTCAGCTATGTTCATGTTCCGTTATATCGCCCTGGGTTCCTCAGACCACTCCATCGTATCAGTTAAGATAAAAATGAAATACAATAAGTCTTCAGATGTATCTCTCCACCGTACTGTATATCGATACTCTATGGTTGACTGGGATAGCTTCCGTACATTCATATCTGATCTACCTCTGCATTCCATGTTTAAAAAGGATGTGTCCTCTATAGTATCAGACCTGGCCGAATGGCATAGACCGATTCATACCATCCAAAGAATTCCAACAAAAATCTAACAGCCAGCCATTGTGCACAGAAATCACTTTTTCCATGGCTACCAACGTAATAGATGTACTGAAACTAAAGCTACTTTCAGGACTGCCAGCAACCACTGTAAAAAAGTAATAAAAAAGTGCAAGGATCTATATGCTCAGTCCGTCAAATCCAAAGTAGCTGAGCAGCGGCTTGGTTCCCACCAGTTTTGGCAAATAGCAAACAGGATCCTGAACAGAAGCGTGCGTTCTATCCCAACCATCATCAATGGACCTGAGGTCATCTCATCAGCATCAGACAAGGCCAAACTATTTGCCAAGAACTTTGCAGCTAACTCTACCCTCTGCGACGAAGGCCATCAACTCCCCGTATTCCCTCCTACAACAGACAACACACTATTCAACATACAAATATCTGTGCGTGAGGTCGCCAAACTAATCAAGAACCTTGATTCCAGTAAAGCAACTGGCCCAGACGGCATTCCAATTATAGTGTTGAAAAAGCTTCAACCAGAACTTGTCCCATACTTACAAAACTGTTTAAGCGTTGCCTTAAGGTGAAGTGCTTTCCAACACTCTGGAAAACCTCGTCAGTATGCCCTGTATTTAAGAACTCAGGTGATAAGTCATCTCCCTCTCAGTACAGACCAATAAGTCTCTTGCGTGTAATGAGTAAGTTACCATAATAAATAAAGAAGTAGTCAACCACCTCAGCAGAAATAACCTCCTTACTGACATGCAATATGTTTCTGCTAGATCTACAGCTGATGTGCTAATAGTTATATCCCATAGGATTAGTGAATCTCTTGACAGTTATATCCCATAGGATTAGTGAATCTTCCTTTCTAGGGCAATTTCCCTTGACATATCAAAGGCCTTGGATAAGGTATGGCATAAGGGCCTACTTCACAAGATTTCCAGCTACGGTATCATTGGAAATGTTTTCTCAATAATTAAATAGTACACGTATATCAAGTCTGTTGCCCGGGTCACTGGGAAAATGATGGGATCCTTCTATCGCTCCAGAAGATATCTTACTACTGATGCAATTCTCTATCTATATAAAAGCCAAGTACGTCCAAAGATGGAGTACTGCTGCCACATCTGGGCTGGAGCTTCTAAAACAGCCTATCCTGCCTTGACAAGGTACAAAATAGACTTCGTGGCTTAGTGGGGGATGCCCTTTTCTTTTCCCTGCAACCTCTCTCCCACAGAAGAGACATTGCGAGCCTGTCTTTTTTTATCATTATTTCTATGGAAAATGCTCGTCCGAGCTCTAATCTCTAGTCCCCCCTCGCCAATCTTTCACGAAAAACACCCGTCTAGCTAAAACTCCTGTCAGTAATCCCCCCTCTTTATCTGTGCCTAAATCAAAACGTAGATTCCATGAACATAGCTTCTTTCTGAGAAGTGCACGCCTGTGGAATTCTCTTCCGTTTGCCTGTTTCCCACCTGACTACAACTTGAATGTCTTCAAGTCCAACATAAACAAATTCCTGATTAATCGCCCCCTTAAGTAAGACACTTTATCAAGTCTCCAATACAAACTATTACTACGATATTATCCCACAATAACCCTTATCCTCGAGTGGCTTTCTTCTCAACCTAATATAAAAATATCAATTGAGGAAAGTGCTCAATTTGTTTACGCGAAAAGCTTTCAAAAGTCGTTGGGGATTTCACATACCATTATGCTCATCCCCCCCCTCCAAAAGGAAGCATACGGACACAGATAAAGACAGCTTCTTTCCCTGTGTCAAAACTTTTCGGTTTGACTAGACCGGCGAATTCTTCGAGACAATATCGAAATTCGAAGTTCCAGCTGGCAGTCGGTGCTCCCAGAGAGAAAAATAACTAAACATATCTTCAACACCCGGATAAATATTTAATATGGCCGTGGGTGTGTGCTACTGACTAATTTTTTTTTAATTTAACAGCAGGAACTATATTGTTTCCGTCTTAAGCCGCTCCTCCAAAATATTCTACGTCGGCTTGCGTACTTCCGGGTCTGTATTTTCGCTCGTAACGCACAAAGCCGAGAGTAAGGACTGGGATAAAATATATCTTTAGTCAATGTGTTTGGACAAAAACCAACGCGAATAAGAGAAAGACGAGAAGGGAGCAAAAGAGAGAGAAAGAAAGTGCATGTGTGTGTGTGTGTGTGTGAGAGAGAGGGAGAGACGGATAGAGAAAAAGCACGTGTTTGTGTAAGAGAGAGTGAGGGAGAGACAGAGACAGAGAAAGGTGGAGAAAGTGCAAAAACCTGTATGCATAAGAAAAATAGGTGTGTGTGTGTGTGTGTGTGTGTGTGTGTGTGTGTGTGTATGCGCACGTGCGTGTGTGTGTGTGAGAGAGAGGGGGAAGGGAGTAAGATTAAAAGAGAGAGAAAAACAGAGGGCACGTGTATCTTTGGAAGGGAGTTAAAATAAAAAAGAAAGTTAAAAAGAGAAAGGTAGAGAAAGGGTGTGTGTGTGTGTGTGTGTGTGTGTGTGTGTGTGTGTGTGTGTGTGTGTGTGTGTGTGTGTGTGTGTGTGTGTGTTTGCGCGCACAGATTCGTGTGTGAGTGTGTGTGATAGAAAGGAGGGGGGAGAAAAAATGAAAAAACAGAGGTAATGGGTGTGAAAGACAGAGGTAAAGGGTGTGAATGAGATAAAGACAGAGAAAGAGGGAAGGCGCGTTAATACAAGGTGGAACGATAAAAGTGTCGCCCTAAACCGTACTACAGCTTTATTTTACAATTTTTATTGAAAAAAATCAATTCAAGTAACTTTATTATGTTGTAGAGATGACATCTACTCAATATAGCCGACTTCAGCCTTAATCACCGCCTCGATACGACCCGGAACTGGGAGCATGCCTTTTCCACAAGCGCCGACGGGAGCGCAGCGGATAGTGGCGATCAGGTTGGCTTTGGTGGCGTGTGAGGTTATTTTGGTGATGTTTCCGACGTATAACCAAACCGAGTCGTCCAGCGAGTTCAGGTCGGGAGGAAAGTCTGGGTCTCTGGACTTTTGGGCCGGCGCCACGTCCTGCTGCCATACACAGGGCCTGCCAGCGGCCACCTGATTGCACCAGATCACCACACCCTTTGGCACATGGAGGTACACTTTGGTGTTGACTTTCAAGGCGACTTCGAAGATGTGAGGTGGCATGATGTGATCCTCACTTGAAACTATATCCACGACCATAATCATGGCCGGAAACTTTGTTTTCATCACAATGGGCATGTCGCTATTACTAGTGGCAATCCAGGGATGCATTTTGAGGGTGCTGGCAACGGTCCTGTTGTTATAACTTCGATCGATAGAGAACATGATTTACACAGCGCGCATCTACGATCTCGCTCGATGAACATTGTGTCACTTTTAGACATGATAGACGGTTCCTATCGCTTTGGGGATTTCTACACTAGTAAACGATATGCAACAAAAAATAAAGCAAGAAAACCGATTTTCATCAAACGGAAATGGAATCATGTCGTCTTTTCTATTGCGACAATTTTATTGTTCCACCCTGTATGAAGGAGGAATAACGTTAAAGGGTGAGGGAAGAGTGAGAACAAAAAAAGTGTACATTAGAAAGAGAGAGTGAAAGAGTGGGACGGACAGGGGGGGGAGAGGAAGAGAAAGAAAGATCATTATTGTGAGAAAGGGAATGTGTGTGAATGTCAGAGTTTGGGATGCTGAAATATGTAGCAGGGAGGGAGAGGGGCAAATGTCTTACGTCATTCTGCAATTACTAAGGCGTTGGCATTCAAAGCAGACCGAGTTTATTTTGCGCTTAGCAGCGAAAGGACAACAGAGGCACGGTTGTTGCTCCGGTGTTCCCTCACTAGAAAGCCGACCGTTTCTTTTAGAATGCTTCTGTTTTTAAAATAATCATTAATTTTGTTTGTCTTTCAAGCCAAGTTGCTCTCACGTAGTTGATGCTTTCCTTTGCATCAGCATAAATAACCAACAAGCTTTTTTGTTGTTGTTGTTGTTCGTTATGTCCATCGCAATAATTATCAAAGAAAAAAAGATTCGGCGCTTATATATTACTAGACTGTGTGCCCGGCGTTGTCCGGGTGTTTGGAGGTGTGTGTTGAAAAAAAAAAGTGCTAGTAAACCGGCAGGCTCGAACCCGTGACGCGAAGGCGGAAAATAAAATAAAAAGAAAATATGACGTCTTACCGCTACTCCATGACGCTACCGGCAGTTCGGAACGTTAAAATTAGGCAAAGTCTATTCAACCTATACGATGACTTGCAAAAATGGATCGCAAAAAATCGATCCCTCCTTGGTGAAAACTGCCCAATTCAGGGTGAAGGAATTAATGTTTTTGGCCAATTTTTCGATATTTTACGTCCGAGACGTCGCACTTCAAGATGATACTCAATTCGTTAAAATTCGTCGTCTCTGTCTATACAGAGGCGACAGATTTTCATGAAAACAGGCGGATATACATACATACATACGTACGTACATACATACATACATACACACATTCAAATGTGCATACATACATGCATACATACATGCATACATACATGCGTACATACATGCATACGTACATAAATGCATACATACATGTATACATACATGCATGCATGCATACATACATACATACATACATACATGGATACATACATACATACATACATACATGCATGCATACATGCATACATACATGCATACATACATGCATACATACATACATGCATGCATATATGCATACATACATGCATACATACATACATGCATACATACATGCATACATACATACATGCATACATACATGCATGCATACATACATACATATATGCATGCATACATACATGCATACATACATAGATACATACATACATACATACATGCATACATACATGCATGCATACATGCATACATACATATATGCATACATACATATATGCATACATACATGCATACATACATACATACATACATTTAAACAAACAGGTAAGATTTATATTATAGATGGTAAAGATAAAAATCGCATTCCAAGTAAAAAATAAATCTTCAATATACTTATGTGTCATGCAAAATACTAGGATAAGTTATCAAGTAAACTTTTAATTAAATATATAAATCAGTTTTCCTATTTTCCCATCCGCCATTCATTATTATGGTTAAATGACACACTGGCTTATCTCCTCCTTGCTTTACGGGATTTCTTATTAATAGCGCTTCCGCAAAATATAATAAAACAGGTTTTTATTCTTAATTAAAATTATACTCGATCATTTTTGGTAATGTGTATAAATTGCGACTTTGGTAGAATCTGTTTCTGACGAGGATAGCATCTTTAAATATGGCCCAAAACTCTAGTGACTTTTAATATAAGTTATTTATAACTGTTAAGTTTTATTGAAGGAAGAAAACGAAGGATATGCACAAACATGCATATGCAACTGGAAATAAATGAAACGTTAAAAGAATAGAAAGGTCACCAGTTAGCAAGTGTTAACTAAAAGATATATGTGATTAAAAAACAGAAAAACGAAACTTGTGTAGTGCCGTGTTTTCTTTGTGTAATATGTTCTTTTTTATTATTTGTGTAATGTAATTTTTTTACTTGTGGAATATGATTTTTTTATTTCTGTAATATGATTTTTTTATTTGCGTAATATGATTTTTTTTACTTGTGTAATATGATTAAAGCTAGGTTTTAATTTTTATTTGTGTAATGTGATTTTTTATTTGTGTAATGCGATTTTCATATGCGTAAAGTGCTAGTTACTTTGGAAAAATGATAGATGTTGGCACAATGTTTGTTTTTATTAACCAAAAATGTATTTCATATCCTCCCATTCTAGGATAGTCGCGTTTGGTATGCTTTTCAGCATAACTTCCGGTACAACTTCCGGTGCCTCGTTAGACCTATAGCGTTTTATATTAATGTGTTTCAACTTATAATTCTTGGTGAAAGTGCAGAGTAGTTAACATTATGTGAATAAGCGAAATCACCCGACCGCAGCACAATCCTCCCTACCTCTTTTACTGTAGAGGTCCCCTAATGCCGAAAGATGTTCTACTCTGACAGCTTCTTTCCTCGGACCGCTTGTCTTTGGAATTCCCTTCTTGCTCACTGTTTCCTATGTTCATTTTTTTTGGGGGGGGGGATTCACTGCTTATGAACGCTCGGATAAGGGTTAATAAATGTTAAGTATATGATGAGACAACATGATCAGTAATGGTGGAACTTGGGTAGGGCTTCAATTTTTAAAAGGACGGCTCAACGGGAACTTATTCACATTAGATTTGAAAATGATCACGTTATAATCATCTGGAAACAGCCTTTCTTTCACTATTTTTTCACACCCCCCAACCAAGGCACAGTGCCATTAAGTCGTAAGGGATACTATTTGGGACTAGATTTGCAGGGATACTATGTGGGGGGTTGAGCAGGGAGATGTCTGTTCACATTACATTTAAACTTCTGCATATTAGTTCAGTCAGGGAAACAGGGGTCCGGAAGGTAATTCCAAAGTCTAGCAGTTCGAGGGAAGAAGCTATTTGAGTAGAAGGCTTTATGGCATCTAGGGATCTCTACAGTATAGGGGTGGGATTTTGCTGTTTATGGATTTTTCGAGGGTATTTACGTCGAAGTGGTACGAGTGCTTTGAGTTCGTCCGAGGAATTACTATCAAAGTACTTGTAAAACAGGCAGATGGATGAAACAATACGACGATAGGACACACGGTGTTGTGTTCTACAGACGGATAGTTCTAGGAAAGAAACTCTGCTCATGGAATTTTCGTTTAGTTTTAAGCACAGGTAGAGAGTGAGGGTGGTTATTTGGCGGTTGTCATAGCTAGAAAATATTTACTTCGAATGTTTAATTGGGGATCGCATATATTGGAGCTCAGTCGAACACATAACATAAAAGTAACCATAGAACAGAGACAGACTTGCAACGTCTCTTTTGTGAGAAAGAAAAAGCCGAAAGACACTGATAGAGCACAGATAGAGAATGAGGGAAAATTTTGACCGTTGTTGTAGCTAGACGATTACGAGGCGCGTTCAATAAGTAATGCCCCTGACCAACTTTCCATAGGAGTAGAGCAATGAAAGTTGGCACAGTTATTAGTCTTTCTCTACATTGGTACCACCCAGAGTTATGCATTTCTCCCATCGTTTGATGCAGCTGTGGAGACCGTTTTTGTAGAACACCCCAGGTTGGTCCTCCAACCACGACATGACTTCAGAAATTAAGGCTGCATCATCTAGGAAACGCTTTCCTTTCAAAAACAACTGCATGGCTGGGAAGAGGTGAAAGTCAGAGGGTGCAAGGTTAGGGGAGTGGGGAGAATGAGGAAGGATTTCATAACCAAACGCCCGTGCTTCTGATCTGGCGACAGGCGAGTTGTGGACCGGAGCGTTGTCCTGCAGGAGGAGGGTACTTTTGCTGATCTTGCCTCGCCTCTTGATTTTGATAGCTTTCCTTAATTTCCTCAAAAGTGAAGCATAATAGGCTCCTGTAATTGTGGTACACTTTGCCAGGAAATATGTCATCACTACTCCGTCCTGGTCCTAGAAGAATGTGAGCATGACCTTGCCAGCGGAGGGCTACACCCTTGCTTTCTTTGGAGGTGGTGAGTCCAAGTGCTTCCACTGCATTGACTGGACTTTGGTCTCTGGATCATAGTGATGGACCCAGGTTTCATCCTGTGTAATCAGTCTTTGACAACCTTTGACTCATCTTCTTGGCACATCTCCAAATTCATCCTCGAGCACTCGACGCGTTCTCGCTTCTGGAATGGTGTGACCAACCTGGGAATCCATCTGGCAGGCACCTTATGAATATGCAAATGGTCATGAATGATAGCGAATAGTAATGCGCCGATCTTCGAAAATGTCAGCCTCAACTTGACGGACAGATGCCTCATCAATGGCAGAAGGGGGGGGGGGGCGACCAGGTCTGGGAGCTGTTTCCACAGACTTCCGGCCATGTTTGAATTCACGATGCCAGCGTTTTACAAGGTCATATGATGGGGCATTATCACCATAAGTTTCTTTCATTTCATCAAAAGTCACCTGTGGTGTGCGTCCTTTCAAATACAAAAACCGGATCACTGCTCGACATTCAACAGGTTCCATTTAACACCTGACTCATTTCGAACACCTGTAAAACAGAAACCACAATTAGTTCAGAGCTGTAATTTGCCACATAACCCGTAGAGATATAAATCATTGCACATGCAAAATTTCAGCGAGATCAGACAACTGGAAGTGGGTCAGGGGCATTACTTATTGCACGCCCCTTGTATTTGTTGCGAACACTTCTTCGGGAGGCCATAGATAGGAGCTCAGTCGAGTGCCTACCATAAAAGCAACGATAGAGAAGAGACAGACTCGCAACGTCTCTTCTGTGAGAAAAAAGGTTTTGTGATTAGAAGGCGGAAAGATCCTCGACCACTAGATTTCGAAGACGGTTTTGTACTCTGTCAAGGCAAGAAAGGTACATGAGATGTGAACAAACATCTTTCTATCCAGTTCTTCATACAAGTTGCCTAACTTTATAAACTTTACCGACTATTGCATTAGCCCTTCGCGCATATGTGTAAACATGCGCTGGGTTGCGTTTTTGGAGGTTCATTCCAATGGTAGACGTTGCGAATGATAGATGCTTGGCCAAGAGAAGACGGATAGGGTCACACAGAAGTGTTTCCTTTCTTCTAAGTAAAACTAGCACATCATAAAATAGGGAATCATGCTGGGATTGACCTCTTTGAGAAAGGTAATTTTCCTACATATTCTCTAGATAAATTCTGAATGGATACTGTCTAGCCGTTAAATTCAGTGGATATCTCCAATAGTCAGACTCTGAGTGGTCCACCAAGAAAGACAAGAATCTAATATTTATGGTCAGGGGTGAAGGAATTCCGAGAGATGAAGAGTCAGTCAGATCTGGTTTTCCAGAGGTGAGACAAGCAGTTAGAGTTGGACGCGCGAGGATGTAGTAGCTGCTTTTTCTGGGCGCTCAAAGGGCAGTTAGCCCGATGTGCCTCTGCGAGTAAAGTGAGCTGTTGGTTTGTTGATGTCTGCGGTAAACTGAATCACTTAAATAATTTACAAGTCATTGGTCACTGTTTTCTTATGTAAAATAATTATCCGTGTAAATATTCTAATATATATATATATATATATATATATATATATATATATATATATATATATATATATATATATATATATATATATATATATATATAGGGGGGCCCCTTTCATCAACAAGCTCATCAGGAGTCAATCGTTGAATTTCTATCAAGTGTAAAACAAATGTCCCGCAGGAGCGAAGACTTAAGTGGGGATTACTTATAAGATTATAACGAATGGATGAAATGAAAAAAAAAATTTTTTTTAATTATATATATATATATATATATATATATATATATATATATATATATATATATATATATATATATATGAATTAAATGAAGGGCGAATGGGATTACGAAAAAAAATTACGAGTAAATTATATGTTGTAGAATATATACAATTGTATCAAATATATGTACAAAATGGGATATGTGGGGAAGTTAAAATTTTATATATATATATATATATATATATATATATATATATATATATATTTATATATATATATATATATATATATATATATACCCAAATAAGTCCAATGATTTTACGAATTCCTTCTGTCGATAGAGAGAAGGCCTGCGTGAAAGGATAGAGACTGACTCCAGAATCCTCAGATGATTCGAAGAATCAGCCCGGTGTAAAATCATAGACCAGTCCATTTTATATACATTGGCACACGCTGGATTTTCAGCGAGGTGCTGACCAATAGCAGATTCCAAGGTGAACGAGGGGTGACGAGGCTTACCTAGTTTGATGCTTGCTGAAACATGTTGGTTTATTCTTGTCTGCAGATTTAAACGGGTTCGACCTACATAGACAGCAGCACACTGACATTGATAAATCACATCACTATTTGTGATGTACGGCAAGCCATCCTTCACAACTGAGGGAAATGCAGACTTAACACGATAAACCAAGCGAAGAGCAACAGATGGAAAACAATTTAATACAGACTTGATAACAAGTCTACCCAAACACTGACCAGGGTCACCAATCCAAGGGATTTTTAAATAAACAGGACACTTGGAGAGACCAAAAATTGTAGGAGAATTATGAGTGTTAACTTTATTATAAATAATATTATCAACCAATTTCTCCGGATAACCATTGTGAATAAAAATGTCTTTAATCTTCTTTAATTCACAATCCAGTTTACTAGAAGAACAGATTCTAAGGGCTCTATACACTAATGTCTGAATGAGCCCTATTTTTCTTGAAGTAGGGTCAAATGAACGCCAATTTGTGTAGAGGCCGATAAATGTCGGCTTACGATAAACAGTCGTAAGAAAGAGTTCTTACAACGTTCAATTAAAACATCAAGAAAGGGCAAACAACTGTCATTCTCATCCTCCATAGTAAATGTTAATGATTTATGGAGGGAATTAAGTTTATCGAAGAAAGCTAATGCCTCGTTTTCTGATGCAAAAGCTGCAAAGGTGTCGTCGACGTATCTATATTATATCGATGGTTTCGATATACTGTTAAATAGTGCAGACTCATAATATCCCACAAAAATGTCGGCCAATACCGGACCCAGGGGACTTCCGATCTGAATCCCATTCAATCTGACTATACATGATATTATCGAAGCTGAATTCTACAGCTTTAGTACAGATTAATAGGAGTTCAATAAATATATATCTAGGGAATGGGGGTAAATCACTGTTGTAAAAGGAGTCAGCACAAATATCTATAGTCTCCCGTAGCGGGACATTGGTAAATAAACTGGATACGTCGAAAGAACACATAAAGCTGTTCTCAACATCGGGTTGCAATTCGTATAAGTAATCAACTAATCTAAATGAGTCACTAATACAATGTTTAGTGTATAGAGCCTGAACCGGTTCTATAATGGTTAAAAACCATGGGGCTAAGGAGTGCTGGACAGACCCTGCCATAGACAAAATAGGTCTAAGCGGAATACCTTCTTTGTAGATTTTAGGAAGGCCATATAGTGTTGGTCTTAGAGAGCCAAAGGGCCTTATTTTATCATATATATCTTTTGTAAAATAGCCTTTTTTTATAAAGGTATAGAAGGCGTTTCTGGATTTGGACTTCATTTTTGTAGGTGCTATCGTGAATATCGGCAGAACCAATACAAAGGAATTTATCAGGATCATTTAAAATAATTGACATTTTCTGGACATAGTCCGCTTGGTCCAAGATAACCACTCCAGCACCTTTGTCAGGTCTACAAATACCAATATCTTTGTTAGATTTAAGTGTTTTAATGGTTTTAAAGTGTGTGTGCTGGACCAAACAAAATCTTCAGATTCAATGTTGGCCTGGTGGGAGATGTCCTTTTCTCTTCGCTGCAACCTCTATCTCACAGAAGAGATGTTGCGAGTTTGTCTCTGCTTTATCGTTATTTTCATGGAAAGTGTTCGACTGAGCTCCAATCTATGCCCCCCCCTCGCCAAACTTTCACAAGAAACACTAGACTAGCTGAAAACATTATCAATAATTTTCCCCACACTTTATCTGTGCCTAAACCTAAACATAGATTCCATGATCAAAGCTTCTTTCTTAGAACTGCACGCCTGTGGAATTGTCTTCCGTTTTCCTGCTTTCCAGCTGTCTATAATATGATTGTCTTCAAGTCCAACGTGAACAAGTTTCTGATGAGCCGTTCCACTTAAGTTAATAAATTTACCGAACTTCCATTACTATTTATTACTATATTGTCCTTTTGACTGATCTACACTCTTTAACCCTTATCCTTGAGTGGCCGATCGGCCTTGATAAGTGGTGATGCCTATGTAAAAAAAAAAAAAAAAAAGTCCTTCAAACTGGCCTTCATGTTGGTTACATGTTCAGGTGTAAGAGGACCGTGATGCTTAAGCTGAGAAAATAAAACTTCAAATGCTGCGAGTGTTTCTTCTTTATCTATACGAATCGGGGGAACACAAAAATTCAACCCCTTAGACAACACTGCAGTCTCAACTTTAGAAAGGACAAGATTTGAATAATTAAAAATATTCTTGCCTTCAGCACTAGAGTCACGTCCAAATCTAGACCGAACAAGCAAATCCAATTGCTTATTTAATTTAATAGAAATATGTTGTCCAGAAAATTCCCCTCGGTTTGCCAAATACTTTGATAATCGAAAGAAGTCATAAAAGCTACAAAAACTTTTAATTTGAGAAAATGAGACAAATTTTAAATTAATATAAGAGACACGTTGTCCGCATAATTTGTTTTTTTCATCGTGGATGAAAGCCCGTTCAAATTGGAGGCTTCAGGAAATCAGAACACCAGAGTTGATTTGCCAAATAAAGAATTTTATGGATAAGGATCGTCGTGTGTCTATAGGGACAACAAGTACACAGTTTGGTGTCAGTGTGGGAACTGTACACGCAATTATTCACGAGGAACTGAAGATGTGGAAGATTTGTGGGAATGTACCAGTCCACAACTCCATTCTTGTCACAGAGTATTTGACAAAGAAGAGCATCAAGACTTCACCTTCTTTATAGTCCAGACCTTGCTCCCTGTGACTTTTTGTTATTCCCTAAGCGCAAGGAAAACCTTAGAGGCTGTCATGGGACAATTGAGGAGATAAAAGAGGCTGTGGCGAGGGTTATTGACACACTCACACAAGAGGACTTCCATCGGGCCTTCCAGAAGTTGTTGGAACGGCGGAACAAGCGCATTGCAGCCAGAGGAGATTACTTTGAAGAGAACTAAAAGTTTCCATACGTAATGAGTCTGGAAGGCAGAGAGTCTGTGAGTGTTGATGAGAAGTGTGGGAGGAGAAGGGAAATCAGAACACCAGACTTGATTGGCCAAATAAAGAATTTCATGGATAAGGATCATCGTGTGTCTATAGAAAACAAGTGCACTGTTTGATGTTACAGAAGTTGTTGTAACGGTACAACAAGTGCATTGCAGCCGAGGGAGATTACTTTGAAAGTTTCATATCTGTACTATTGCCACCCGAAAAAAGTTTGGAAAATCATTGAAGTCACCGCGTACATACGACACAGACGAATATCCTGAAGTAAAAGTCTCTCTGTGAAACAAGCTGGATTTGAACTTGGCACGTCCAGGTGGTCAGTCCATGTCGTTAACCACTTGGCCACCCTTATCTCTCTGGAATCGTGGTTTTTGTTCATGGAAAGATGAACCAGCACAACGAACGGGATAATCACGGTCTGTGTAGTGAACGCACAAGTCTGTGTTTATGTATTTTGTATTTTGTGTGAATTAAAAAAGAAAAAAAAAAGAAACGATCGAACTTGGGACCACCCTAACAAAAAATCTGTTAAAATATTTGTAATTTTTTTTTTTTTTTCTTTTTTTGAAAGTATGTCAATAGAACAAGCAGGTACTGGAGAAGTGGGTAACTGTGAATTTTGGTATACCAATTCCTCGTTTTTAACCTCATCTCGGTTAGATTCTTACGTGAGAAATATATCTCACATGAAGGAAACGTTTGTTTGTTTATATGTTTGTCAACGCCATTCATTGTTTATGTGTTTTTTCCCAATCAATTCTCTTCGCTAAAAAATTATTTTCATTATTCGCATGCCATGAGTGGCATTATTTCGAAAATTGTCATCCAACGCCAAAAAATGGTTTGTACACATTTGGAAAAATCGTTCCAGATTTTTTTTTTTCTCCTAAAATAAAACTCAATGTTCGCATTATTTGAACTCATCGGAATACTGTTCTCATCTTGAGTGTTATTTTCACAACGTTTCGTTTGATGTATCCTCCGATCTTCTTCAGGTGTATCTTGTCGAACTCGGGAATGTTTTTGTCGAACTCGGGAATTTGGACGGAATTTCGAACGAAACCTTTTATTTACTTCAACAAAAATTCATACTAAAACTGTCCGCGAGAACCCGTGACGCAGTGGTTATTATCCTAATGGTTGAAGGTTTAATTCTCCGAAGAATACAATTGCGAATTACTTAGGACCTCTATTTAGTCATGGCTGATGGAACAAGAGCATGCTACACAAGTGAATAAATAAAGCGTTCCATTCGAAATTTCATCAGAATTCCCGAGTTCGACAGAAATATTCCCGAGTTCGCCAAGATACATCTGGACATTCAAGATAATAACATTAATCCGATGAATCCAAATAATATGAATAACCAATAATAAGCAATTTTATAGAATTTACATAAAATATTCTTATGTAAATTTTACCGGGAAAGACAGTTGTAGTGTTTTTTTAATCTTCGAGCGCATTCCTAAGGGAACTATCCGAGCATAACTGCCTTAAATTTTTTTAAATATATCTCATTTTCATGAAATTTGAAACATATGTATCCTATTTTCTCCTATATAGAAAACAATTTTATAGAATTTACATAAAATATTCTGATGTAAATTTTACCGGGAAAGACAGTTGTAGTGTTTATTTAATCTTCGAGCGCATTCCTAAGGGAACTATCCGAGCATAACTGCCTTAATTTTTTTTAAATATATCTCATTTTCATGAAATTTGAAACATATGTATCCTATTTTCTCCTAGAAGAGAATGGAATTAGTCACTAATCTCAACCTTTTTTTTTTATTATCATTTCACCCCAAACATGGCATATAGCCACCTAGTCGTGAAAAGCTACTGTTTGCAGGGATACTATTTACATAGTTCTTCAGCGAAATATCTGTTCACATAAAACTTGAATTTTTGCATGTCAGTATTGTCAGGAAAGCAGGGGTCCTGGAGGGAACTCCAAAGTGAGTGCAACAGTCTGAGGGGGAAAATAACTACTCGAGTCGAAGGATTTACGGCATCTAGGGATCTCTACAGTGTAGGGGTGGGATTGTGTTGCTTGTCGGGTTTGTCGAGGGTATTGTCGTTGAGCGAGTATTAGTGCTCGAAACTCGTCAGGGCACTTGCCATTTAAAACTGAGCATCTAGAATTAAATTCTTCGTCTTTCCTATCATATTAAGAAAGTTTTTCAATAAAGACGAAACGTCGATGAACATGTAAATAACTATCGGTTTTCCTTTTAAAATTTTTCTTAGATATGTAGACGGATGTATTGTGGACTAAGTAACTGTGAGTAGGCCTGTGAAGCCCCCCCCCCTCCAAAGTGCACTGCGATCGATCCCTGATTAGTGCAGGTAATAAATCGATTTGATAGGAAAATAAGCGATTTCATTGATTTCGATGAAAATAAAAATTTTGGAAATGTATTCTCATTTGATCCCAGGCAACGTCTGGCCTTCTTGCCAGTACATATATATATATATATATATATATATATATATATATATATATATATATATATATATATATATATATATATATAGCGGCACTGATGAGTTGTGAAACAACGAAACAGGTCTGTATATCGATGACTAAAATATATTTTATAAAGCTCCCCTCTTCGGTAGAGCACTATCGTAAATTATCTTACTCGCTACTTAATTTAGCTGAAATAATGCGAAGCTCGCGGTTTGTTTACAAACAAACGTTTGAGCCCTCTACGAGTGGCGGACGGATGTTTATTTAAATAGACATTCGGACAGTTTAATTTTCGGCCACCGATTCCGTAGTCAGGGGGTAGGACTGCCGACTGTCATCACGACGGTTCTAGGTTCGATCCTCGGCTTGGGAGAGGTGTTAGTCTAGCGGCACTGATGAGTTGTGAAACAACGAAACAGGTCTGTATGTCGATGACTAAAATATGTTTTATATATAAATGACATAAACGAAACAAAAAAAAACGATTGATCATTGATTTTTTTTTGTTTTTTGTTTGTTTTTAGCTTAGTTTAGTTTCGTATATACCAACATATATAATAGTTTATAATTTGTTGATGTTATTTTCATAAGTATGTATACAGAAATTAGAATTAATAAATGTACTAATTATTAAATATAACATTTTGGTAGAAGATTGATAAATTAATTAAAATTGTTAGTACGAATAGTTGGGTTTAATGACTTTGTTTCATAAAAATTCAATATAGCGTAATGGAAAATAAAAATATATTTGCAGTCTCTCTTTCAATTTTCGGATTTTAATCATGTCAAATCGCACTTCAATTGCTTTTGACGGATTGATTGTTGCTATTTTTCTAATGAGTTAAGGGCATAATAGATTCACTGATTGATATAATAATTAAGTGATGGATTTTGCGCTACAAAACAGATACTGTCAAGAGTTGTATAAGTAAACTGATTTAAAAGAATAACTTATAAGATGATCAACATCATGAATTTTGGAATATAATTTTTTGTCATTTATTCTTTCTTTCTCCCTCCCTCTCTCTCTCTCTCTCTCTCTCTCTCTCTATATATATATATATATATATATATATATATATATATATATATATATATATATATATACTTCAGAATAATGAAATATTTAATGTAATTAGTAATTGATATAATGCAAATATTTACCGGATATCTCATCTAACCAAAGGAGAAACCAAGGAATCATGCCTACTTCGGATTGTTACCTTGTGTCTTGCAAGAATTACGATACTTACTGGATCCTTTTACCTCTCTACTACCAAAAACTCCCACTTCAGGATTTACCATACAATTTTAATTATGATTTTCTATGTTTATTGCATTTAGCAAATTAGGTATAAGCCATTTATGATATTTGCTAATATTTGTTTTCCTCTGAGGAGACGGGTAAACATCGAAAACTTATAGGTTAAGGAAATATACTTATTGAAATATATTTCTGGTCTTGCATATAATAAAAATTTTAGATTTGAAAGCTAACCATTTCACATCATAAAATTTTACTAACTAAATTATGATATATATATATATATATATATATATATATATATATATATATATATATATATATATACCTGCTCTTTTTACTCATTGAGCACTCTTTGGTAGACACATGTTGTTTCATTGGAGGTACTTCTAGTAAACTAAACTCTACTGGCTAAATATATATATATATATATATATATATATATATATATATATATATATATAGAGAGAGAGAGAGAGAGGGAGAGAGAGAGGGGTGGGAAGAGAGGGGGAGGGAATGAGATAGGTGTTGCTTTTTTAATGATTTTATGTAGATTTTGCTCGTATGAAAGAGTAAAGTAGAATATAAACACTTTAATAAACAATTTAATAAACAGTTTAATAAACAATTTAATAAACAGTTTAATAAACAATTTAATAAACAATTTAATAAACAGTTTAATAAACAATTTAAAAAACAGTTTAATAAACAATTTAATAAACAATTTAATAAACAATTTAATAAACAGTTTAATAAACAATTTAAAAAACAGTTTAATAAACAATTTAATAAACAATTTAATAAACAATTTAATAAACAGTTTAATAAACAGTTTAATAAACAGTTTAATAAACAATTTAATAAACAGTTTAATAAACAATTTAAAAAACAGTTTAATAAACAATTTAATAAACAATTTAATAAACAATTTAATAAACAGTTTAATAAACAATTTAATAAACAATTTAATAAACAATTTAATAAACAATTTAATAAACAGTTTAATAAACAATTTAATAAACAATTTAATAAACAATTTAATAAACAGTTTAATAAACAATTTAATAAACAGTTTAATAAACAGTTTAATAAACAGTTTAATAAACAATTTAATAAACAGTTTAATAAACAATTTAATAAACAATTTAATAAACAGTTTAATAAACAATTTAATAAACAGTTTAATAAACAATTTAAT
>NC_136506.1:26301666-26314166 GCF_053919585.1 Euprymna scolopes
CTAAAAACAGCCTATCCTGCCTTGACAGAGTACAAAATAGACTTCGTGGCTTAGTGGGGGATACCCTTTTCTCTACCCTGCAACCTCTCTCCCACAGAAGAGATGTTGCGAGCCTATCCTTGTTTTATCGTTATTTTCATGGCAGGTGCTCGTCTGAACTCCAATCTCTGGTTCCCCCTCGCCAATCTTTCACGAAAAACACCCGTCTAGCCAAATCCACTGTGATAAATTTCCCCCACTCTATATCTGTGCCTAAATCAAAACGCGGATTCCATGAACAAAGCTTCTTTCTTAGAACTGCACGCCTGTGAAACACCGGACTACAACTTGGATGTCTTCAAGTCCAATGTTAACAAATTCCTAATGAACCGCCGCCTTAAGTAAACACTTCATCAAATCCCCACACTAACGTAATGTACTTGCAATAACCCTTATCCCTGAGTGGCTTCCGGGCCTTGATAAGTGGTGATCACTGTGTAAAAAAAAAAAAAAGATGACACTTCATAACGGCATTTATTTTGATTGTCATTCAGTTCGTGAAACATCCATTTCTCAAGATTTTTTTGTCTTTTCAATCTCTCTCAAGTTGTTGGAAATCGTCGTATACGTAACATCTGATTCAGAAGTTTGAAGTCGATTGGCTTCGACTAAGGCTCTTAAGTGATTGTTGTCAACATATGATGGCCGACCACTATACTCATCATCTTCAAGACTCTCGTTGCCACCACGAAATTTCTTAAACCACCATTGTGCTGAGCGTTTAGTAGTGGTTCCTGGGCCGAACGCTTCGTTGATATCTCGATCTGTTTCAGCATTTTTTGGGCCGGCCTAGCTTGAATTGAACTAAGAAAATTGTGCGAATTATCTTTTTCTTTTTCCATTTTGTATTCAACGCTCTGAAAAGAAAGAATAATTGTTTTAAAACGATTGTAATTTAAACGATTTGATACAGCTCTGAAAATGATATATAAAGTAAAGGCATTATAATGAAAACATATTTAAAATACATCATTTGAAATCCAAATTTAAAATTCTGCAAGAACTTTCTTCTCAGCCTAATAGTTTTGGGACACTAATATACAGATCGATGCAAATCTTAATTTATGACATGGATTAGAACTCGGCTTGTGACCGTTAAAGACTGTTAATAGTTCGAGTTTCACTTGAGTCAATAATGTTATATAGTCACGTTTGAGTGTGTGTACGTGTCGTGTTACTAAATATCTATTGTGGGGTTCTTCAATATCTGAACCCTAAGTTATCGTGTTGAAGTCATTTACTTTCCGTGATTATCTAAGTGTGTTGCGTGCGTGTGTCAGACATAACATAAACACAGGCATGTATTTCAACATACCTCATCAACTTTTCAACTGCGTCGTTGGTCTTTTGGTCCACCTGAAAACACACCTTTTTTTAGGGAAGCTGGAAACTGTTGAACAAATGCATTTCACTCTTAGACAATGGTTGGTTTTATAAAGTTTTTTTTATTATCATTACTTTCCAGATGTTGATCGCAAAAGAATGGAAAGTGAGTATCTTTGCTTGGGTGGTTAATTCAAGTCTCCAATTTTGTGACAAGTCAGCTCCCTCTCTAGGGGGGGGGAGAGACAACCGTTAATCCATCCGCTCTTCTCAACATCCAAATTCCAACTTGACTCTATGTCCAGCCGAGCTGAACACGTGCCAACAAACACGTCCTACCGGTCAGCTATTTTTAGAACTTTCGGTGCAACTTGTTCATTTTACACCTTAATATGTTTTGACAACTTTTATCAAAACATAGCTTCACATCTCATCTCTTGCTTACCTCGCCAGTTAGGTAGATAGATAGATAGAGATGGATAGATAGCTAGATCGGTCGATACACATAGATATATAGATAGATCGAAAGACTGGTAATTTGTCGTGTTCCACAACTATATAACCATAAGTCAGTCATCCAGATGTTACGATATTAAGAGAAATACGAACGGCTTTATTTCAAAAGCAGAAAACGGATACAGAGTGAATTTGGGTCAAACGGGCTAATAATAATAATTCGTGTTTTTATGCAAAAAATGGTAAATTAAACAATTATATTGATTGCTATTTTATTCAAGACATTTGGGTTATGGTTATTCCATAGATAAAATGTTAATGCACATAACTGAAATGCCTAGGCTTCATATTACGGAACGATTACCAAAACTTTGATCTTGTAGGGCGTAAGTAAAAAATCCTACTTTTGAATGTCAACATCGAGTGCACTTCAATATGCTGGTGGTACTATTGCATAACTGTGGTCCCGTGCAGCGATAACTGCGTGTATTTCGATTGGCTGTGTTTTGCGTCATGTTTAAAAGACCAATAATAAAAAAAATAGACACCAATATCAATGGGCAAGAAACAGCTAAAAGATAGAAGATGGAGGGTTAGACAAAGAAAGTTGTTGAAGAAACAACATGCCAGAGTTGGTAGGGTTCGCACTAGTGATGGGACGATTCGGATATTTTCCCGATTCCGATACAATTAACGATTCCAATTCCGGTGCTTTATAAATCTCTGAATATTTAAATATGAAGTTGTTATTTTTCGCGATTACCGTAAACACATGTTAAATATTCATATACGAGGTAGAACGATAAATTTGTCATCCCAAAGAAAACACCATAACAGCTTTATTTTAACACTTTTATTTAAAAAGTCAATTCAAGTAACTTGATTATGGAGTAGAGCTGACCTCTATTCAATGTAGCCGCCTTCAGCCTCAATCACCGCCTCGATACGGGTTCGGAACTAGGATCATGTCTTTTTAACGAGTGCCGGCAGGAGCTCGGCGAATCGTGGCATCGCTTTGGTGTTGTGGGAGGTCATCTTGGTGCTGTTCTTAACGTATGACCAAACGAAGTAGTCCAGCGGGTTCTGGTCGAGAGAAGAAAACGGACCAGTAAGAGAAGGGTACAAAGTCGTGGCACTCCTTCTGAAGCCAAGCCTGGGTCTCTTTGGACTTGTGGGCCGGCGTTGAGTCCTATTGTCACACCCAGGGTCTGCCAGCGGCAACCTGATTGTACCAGGGAATCATTACACTCTTCGACACATCCAGGTAAACTTTGGTGTTGACTTTAAAAGACGACTCCGAAGATATGACGTGGCATGATGTGACCCTTGATTTAAACCATACCAAAGACCATAACCGTGCCCACAAGCGTTGAGGCATCCGTTTGTATTTTGAGGGTACTGGCAATGGTTCTATTGTCATAACTTAGATCGGTAGAGAGCATAAGTTGTACTGCGGCGCATCTCCGATCTTGCACGTTGAAGCTTATGTCACTTTCAGATATGATAGAAAGCTGCTATCGCTTTTGGGATTTGTAGCCAGCTGTCCAACTAGTAGATGGTCTGCAACAAAAAAAGAAAACCGCTTTTCATCAAACGGAAATTTTATTTTATCGTCTTTATAGGGCAATTTTATCGTTCACTCCTTGTAAAAAATATATTAACATAAATTAAAATGAATACGATTACATTTCGACTTTTTGTGTGAACGTTTATAATACAGGATGTTTCAAAAGTCTTGAGAACTATTAAGGACACAAAAACGCATCTGGTATATTCAAAAAGTTTATAATCTCAAGTTTGTCGTGTAATGTTCAAAGGTGTTCAATGTGAACACCATTGGTCACACGACACACATCAAGCTGATAGTCCAATTCTTGCCAAACGCGTCCCAGCATTGCGTTGTCAATGGTTGCAACAGCTTCTATCATTCGGTCCTTCAGCTCATCCAAATTTCTTGGAATGGGAGACACATAAGCCAGTCCTTTCACAAATCTACACAAAAAAATCGCAGGGTGTGAGATCTTTTTTTTTTTTTTTTTTTCGAAATGTACATTGAAAAGTGTCTCTGATTAAGTTTTTGCAAATTCAAGAACACAAAACGCCTTTTCTGTCTGAGTGAACACCATTACTAGATCTGAACAAATTTTTTTAATAAATTAATAGCCTTACAAAAATACTTAATGCATTTAGCTTTAAAATGGCACCGCTTTCATCTTAAGCAGATATGAGGACTTGAAATTGTATATTAGAAAAATATATTTTGGAATGGGCAGAAACAATTGTCTGGTTAAAATTATTGTTGAGTGAAATCTGAAATGTTATCCTACTAATTATTGTTATATTATACTACATTATGAGCTCTAGTTGTATTACACACTATTGAGCTACTACACGGACTCTTGTTTAAATATAATTCATTGTGTCATGAATCTTAAATAAAGCTACATTTAAAACCGGAATAAAGAAATAGTCTTCAGTGTTGTTCGCATGTAATAACATGTCAGAAATATTTTTATTCCACCCTCTACAAATCGAGTGCTACCACGGAGGAAGACGGGGAAAACAGTCGGTATACCTTTTTATATATCTCTTTGTAGTCAATGGGGCTTTGTGGATTGGAGTTAGCAGCCCGTTTTCATATTCGGGCTGGTGAATCTCTGTCTTATTTTAAGGTTCTTTGTAAGGTGCAAAATAAAAATATTTGCAATTTAATTGGCTCAACTATTTATTTTTCTCTGCAAGGTTTCTTTCACAGATGTGATTTTGTTAGTCTCAGTCTTTTCTGTGAATACTATTATGGTATATGTTCTTCAGAATTGGCTGATATGTTCCATGCTTACTTTGTTCCAGTTTGTTTATCTCGTTGGTTTAGTGGTCCCCATCGATTTGCTGTTTTCTTACCTTATTATTACAATTTCCTATACCAGTAGCTTCTTTCAAAAAAAAAAAAAAATGCAGACTTATAGAACTCTCTTTCTGCTGACTGTTTTCCTTCTACCTATAGTCGTGGTCTTTTCATAACAAAGGACAATAGGCACCTGTTTTAGCGATACTCTTCTTTTTCAGAAATAACACGATGATACAAGACCGTTGATTGGTCTTGTCCATAATTAGACAAGGTCTGTGATTGGTGGCCGCTAAAATGCTTCACAGACAGAAGTCTGTTCCCTTTGAGCATTTGAGCAGGAAATTGGAAATGAAAAGGGAGGAAGGAGTTGACTGGAGAGGAAAGAGAGAAGCCTGGTTGTCGTGATTTACGACAGGATTGATTAAACACATCAAGTCTCCCTGAGGAAAAAGGGAAATAATACAACTATTAATAACAATCTTACTTAAAATATTATGAACTACTCGGCCGGTGCCAGTAAGATAAGACGAACGAACTAATTTTGCAACGGATCTACCTGGATTAATATCATTCTATATTACGGTAAGTCCTGTTCGTATTCGGTTATCTCTGACACTGGGCCCAACGGCTTATGAGAGAATAATTTCTCGCATCTTTCGTTCTTGTTAGCTCCGTACATCAAGTGGTTCTATGCCTTGTCTGGGGCGATTTCTATATAAGAAACAGTGGCAACCGTTACCTTGCTTACAAGAGAGCTCAATCCACGTGGGAGAGTAAATCTAGTTATCCGTATAATCAGAGGCCTGAAGTATTAATGCTGGAGTCCCTCAGGGTTCAATCCTGGGCCCAACTCTCTTTCTTTTTTTTCTTTTTTTTTTATTACATTTTCATCCCAAACAAGGCACATTGCCACTTTGGTGTAGGGGGCTACTATCAGGGGAAACATCTACTGGGGTACTATGTAGAGATTAAGGCAGCGAGATGTTGGTTCACGTTGCACTTGAACTTATGCATGTCAGTACATTTGGGGAAGCAGTGACCTGGAACGGAATTCCAAAGTCTAGCAGTTCTGGGGAAGAAACTACTGGAGTAGAAAGATCTTTTACATCTAGGGATCTCTACAGTGTGGGGTGGGATTTTGCAGCTTGTCGGGTCTGTCGAGGGTGTTCACGTTGTGGGGGCACAAGTGCTTGCAGTTCTTCAGAGCATTCACCATGATAATACTTGTAGAACAGGCAGAGGGATGCAACGTTTCGGCGATGGGACAGAGGCTGAAGCTTAGATGCAAGTTCAGGGCCTATCAGATTTGCGACTCTCTTTTGAACCCTGTCAAGGAGCGAGAGACTAGTAGCCGATCCACCAGCCCAAATATGACAGCAATACTCCATACATGGGCGAATAGTGGCCTTATAGAGGTACAGGATACTTTCGGGTGTTAGAAGTTTTCTAGCACGGTAGAGAGAGCCCACCTTCCTCGCAGCGGCCCTGGCAATGCTCTCGATGTAATTGTTCCAACTCATGTTTCCTGTGAACGTTAGGCCAAGGACCTTGAGAGACGTACTCTCAGATAAAGAGTCGTTGGCCATTGATATAGGTAGTAGAGAAGGTTTCTTGTAATTATTGAATGAAACCAGTTTTGTCTTGGCGGCATTGAACGTGACCATCCATTTTTGTCCCCATTCCACTACTGATTGGAGGTCATCCTCTAGTGTTTCTGCCATTACTTTAGATATATGTTCATTTGTTTTCCTGTCGTGCCTGCTATAGAGTGTGGTGTCATCAGCATATATACCCATCTCAGAGGCAATTTTGTCGGGGAGGTCATTTATGAATATCAGGAACAGCAGAGGTCCAAGGATAGATCCCTGGGGCACTCCCGCATTTATATCATATTGTTTAGATGTACGACCGTCGAGGACAACCTGGATTTTTCTCTTATCTAAGAAGGATTTAATTATGTTAAGTATTCTACCAGTGATACCGTAAGATCTAATCTTCCTGAGGAGACCCTCATGCCATACCCTGTCAAAAGCCTTAGATATATCTAGAACTACCGCTCTGCCCTCTCCCGCTTTGTCCAGTGAATGGTATATGCGTTCAGAGATTACAGTGAGGATGTCTGCCGTGGAACGGGCTTGTCTAAATCCATATTGTTGGTCGGTCAGAAGTTTAGCATCTGTAAGGTGCTGGACTAGAGCATGGTTAATTAAGGTCTCAAATATTTTGGCAAAAAGTGGGAGGAGGCTAATAGGGCGATAATTTAATGGGTCAGTTCTTTCACCAGAATTCTTGAATACCGGTACCACAGAAGCAGTTTCCAACAGCTCGGAAAGCAAGATTCATTAAGGCATTTGTTATAGAGTTTGGAGAGAACTGGAGCTACTTCGGCTGAGCACTTTTTTAATAGCACAGCTGGGATGAGGTCGGGTCCACATGCTTTTGAAGTGTCAAGGTTTTTTATGATAGCATGCACCTGAGCAGGGGTGATTATCATATCGTCTAGCGTGGCGTCTGTCCGCATAGGAAATTGAGGTAGGGGGTGGTTTAGAGGGTACAGTGTGGAGTTTGAGGCAAACCGACTGGCAAGCATGTTAGCCTTCTCGGTTGCTGAGCAAAGAACCTCGTGATTGTTGGTTAGTGGGGGAATTGTTGATTGCCCATTATTTACTACACTGTTGTAGATTTTCCAGAAGTCACGAGTTCCTAGTTTTTGTGCTTCGATGCGTTTTTTAGTGGTTTCCGTAAATTCCCTCTTAGCTGTCGCTATTTCTTTCTTAACGTTACTTCTAGCTTCGTTGTACTTCTGTCTGTTTGAACTAGACTTATGTCGGTTAAACCTGCGGAATGCATGCTGCCTTTGAGCAATGGCAGTTGCGCAAGTCGAAGTAAACCATTGGGGAGAGTGGGGCTTGCTATAGAATTTCCGCATGGGAACATGCGCTTCGATTGCAGTTTTGAACCATTCAGTGGTCTCGGTTGCACACTGTTCAGCAGGAAGAGAAAAAATATTTCCCCATGGGGCGTCTCTGATAAGATCTCTGATGGCTTCCCAGTCAGCCTTTTTATAATATCTCGTTGTTTTGAGCACTGGCTCTTCAGTTTTGGGTCTAGAGTTTAGGGCTATTTCAACCATTATCACCGCATGATCAGCGTTCTCAAGTGGGCTGTCGGCTTTCATTACACAATCATCAGGAACTGTGGTCAAAAACAGATCTAATAGTGATGCGTGTTGTTCTTCCTGATCAGGGAAACGGGTTGGAAAAGTAACAATTTGCGATAGGGAGTGAGATACAGAGAAGCTATGAGTTGCGCTCTACGTTCTGATCTACATCAATGACCTCCCTAAACACATACTTAAATCATTCGTTGACATCTATGCTGATGACACGACCATCTACGGCAACACATCAAAGGCTGTAAATGACAAAGTTCTCTCTGATTCTCTCTCCTCTGATCTCGAGCGCGTGGTTCAGTGGGGGAAGACGTGGCTGGTTACCTTTAATGCATCTAAAACCAAACTCCTATCCTTACATCATCAACGCTCTGATCCCCATCTGGCATCAATTGGGATGGATGGCTTTCGTCTGGGAGAGGCCTCGGGTTTTGACAAGCTTCTGGGTTTGACCTTTACTCCTGATCTGAAATGGAACACGTACATCAAGTCTGTTGCCAAGGTCGCTGGAAAGATGGTGGGATCCTTCTACCGCTCCAGAAGATATCTCACTACTGATGCAATGCTCTATCTATATAAAAGCCAAGTACGTCCAAGGATGGAATACTGCCGTCATATCTGGGCAGGAGCTGCTAAAAATAGCCTATCCTGCCTTGACAGAGTACAAAATAGACTTCGTGGCTTAGTGGGGGATACCCTTTTCTCTACCTTGCAATCTCTCTCACACAGAAGAGACGTTGCGAGCTTTTACTTGTTTTATCGTTATTTCCATGGCAGGTGCTCGTCTGAACTCCAATCTCTAGTCCCCCCCTCGCCAATCTTTCACGAAAAACACCCGTCTAGCCAAATCTACTGTGAAAAATTTCCCCCACTCTTTATCTATGCCTAAATCAAAACGTGGATTCCATGAACAAAGCTTCTTTCTTAGAACTGCACGCCTGTGGAACTCTGTTCCGTCTGCCTGCTTCCCACCTGAATACAACTTGGATGTGTTCAAATCCAACGTTAACAAATTCCTTATGAGCCGCCCCCTTAAGTAAACACTTCATCAAATCTCCACACTAACGTAATGTACTTGCAATAACCCTTATCCCTGAGTGGCTTCCGAGCCTTGATAAGTGGTGACCACTGTGTAAAAAAAATAAAAAGAAAAAAAGAAAAAAAGAAAAGAAACATTTGTGCTCCGATGTAGAAGAATACCTCAGCTAGTACCATTTAATTTTCTAAAATGTTGGGTTGTGAGAATTTATTAGTGTATTTATTTATATTTATGTATTTGTTTCCCTTCCCTCGGGAACGATTAGGAAGACAAAGCAGCGTTTTAATTACATAATGACCGTTGTATTTAATTTCCTATTTTGGAACAGTTTGTAAAAGCTTAAAGTTTAATATAATCTTTCTTTGCATTCTGCGTAGAATGATTTTTGCTAAGTCATATACTGATGTCGTAAGTGACGTCTTAATGACGTGTACAGTAACAACAACAACAACAACAATATGGAAAATAGCTAAACGCGCCCGAGTTCTACCTGACAGTCTAACAATCATAGTTTATCTATTAAATGGGAGGTGACAGCGGTGTAGTGGTTAACGACATGGACTGACGATCTGGGTGTTTCAAGTTCGAATCCCGTTCGTTCCATAGAAGTCACTTTTACTTAGGATATTGGCAACATTCACGTGTTCCCTTCTAGACAGAATTCTGACTAAAAAAATTATCGGGGAAACCAATGCCAACAGTTAAATCTTCAGATTCATACGATATAACAGTAATGATCTATTAAATGTAGGCAAAACGGAATGATTAGATGGATGGTGCGAAATCTAATATATAAAAGATTATATGTCTGTCTGTCTCCATATGTTCAAACTCTATCTCTCCCGAAACTAAAAGTCGCAGAGCAGCGCAAGGGGCCTCAAATGATTGGGGGTTTTACGGGCCATTTTTTATGGGTCTTTAGACGGTTAAAATTATTTTTAAATGGTCAAAAATGGGTTCAAACTGAAAAAAAAAATCGTTAAACATTTTATACATTCATCTTAGTTCACTTATAATTTTTAATATTTATTCACCTTATATGCGTGTCATGTTGATACAGTGGTAACGTCACCAGCTTTGAATTCTTCGGTTTCGATTCCAGCTGATGGCACCTAAATGCCTTGTTTTTTACTTTCGAAATCACGACTCTATAATACTGTATACGAAATCTGGGCTAATTAAAATATCATATTTTAGTGTATTTTACGCTCGGCTAATGCTGGCTGCCCCCCCCCCCCCGCTAATAGTATTCGAAGAGAACCAAACGTTGTTTTAAAGATTTAGAATTAATATTCAAAATATTGTTCTCATCTTTGATGATCTTCTCACACCGTTTATGTCGATGGAATCTATGACCTGATTTTCGTTTCAAACTTGAGCATCTTCATGTAAAATCCGAGAATTATATATGTATATGCAATATAGTAGCCTTCAAGTCTAATGTAAAAATAATCCAAATTCTATCCAATCTATGTCATTAATGATTACGACACTACGAACTTATATTCGTGAAGCCTTATCCTCGAGTGGCCTTCAGGACCTGATAAGCGGCGATTTCCTTATAAATATATATATTATAGTATGTTAATATATATATGCTTATATCTATATTGCATTCTGTTATATATATATATATATATATATATATATATATATATATATATATATATATATGGTATAATATATATATATATATATATATGGTATAATATATATATGGTATAATATATATATATATGGTATAATATATATATATATATATATATATATATATGGTACTAGCAGGGAGACACGACGTTGCCCGAGATTGAATGATGATTAACGAATATTTCACTCTCCTATATTTTTATTGCCATCGAAATTCATGAAATTGACACATGCCTCCATGCCTCCATGCAATAACTTAGTTCAAAATATACGTTATTCTACATTGCACTCTAGAGAACCTACCGTTTCTTTCATAAAATTATTTTATATAAACTTCTTTCCAGAGCGAAAAAAAAAAACATTAAGAAATTTACGTACGCGGTTTGAACCTTCAGACCACGTCATGCAAAAAAAAAAAAAAAAAAAAAAAAAATTAGCTATCAATTTACCCATAGTAGAATTTTCACAGCCCGTTGTTCTAGCATTGTGGTTAAGCGACGACATGGAAAAAATTGCCTTACTGATGATAGATAAAGTAAAACACCGAATTCAATTATCGATTATCGGTAATTATCGGGGGTATTCTGAGACAAAACTTAACTAAGTTCACTCCCAGACTTATACACTAAAATTCTGTAAATTTTAAAGAAAATCCGTTCAGGCGTTTCGGAGTCTATAAAGAAACAAATTCACACGCACAGAGACAAAGTTGCATTTATATAATTGTAGAAATAGAAATAGAGATTTTGTCTATGTACATTTCCTTACGCAATAACTCTGTCAATTTTCAGTCTACCGACTCGAAATTTGAAAATTTGGGTAAGGAGATTTGGAAAAATCTTTGTAATCCGTTTTGAGCCAGAAATTTTGCTGTTAAGGGGTCAAAGTTCAACGATTTGACTTTTGAGAACTCTACGAAACTCCTTCGCCAATTTTGTGTATAAACACTTGAAATTTTAGATATAGGATCCTTGGACATGGATGTAACTTAATAACTTGATTTGAGCCCAAAACAATAAATCTTAAGGGGTCAAAGTTAAAAAAATTTGACCTCTGAGGCCTCTACCAAATTACTCACACGCTTTCTGGTCTAAACATTTGAAATTTTACATAAAGGCTATTCAGAGATAAGGCAAGCTTTTTAATCGCTTTGGGCCGAAAATTTGAGCTACCAATATATAAATGTATGTATGTATGTTTGCATGTCTGCCTAAAACTTTCGACAGATGCGACATATTTTCACAAGATCAGTATCATTTTGAAGCTCGATCCTTCAGACGACAAATATAAAAAAATTGGCTAAAAACATTAATTTCTTCACCCTCAACTGAGCCCTTTTCTACAGGGAGGGGTCGCTTTTTTCGCCGAAATTTTCGAAAGTCATTCCCTCTTTTCGATTGTCTAGCCTTAATTTAAACCTACATCACTTCTGGTTTGACTGTGGTCGCAACAGCAAAGACGTCACTTTTTCCCCGTTCTTTTCCTCCTTTACAGTACGAGTTCGAGGCTGCCTTCCAAACTACCACTTTATTATTATTTTTTATTTTTATTTTTTTGCTCAACACACACCTCAAATCCCCTGGGCAACGCCGGGCTGAAATGCTATTATATCTATAAAAGTGTACGTGTGTGTGTGTGTGTGTGTGTGTGTATGTGTGTGTGTGTGTGTGTGTGTGTGCGTGCTTGACTGTCTGTCTGTCTGTGTACATTTCCCTATACAATATCTCTGTCAATTTTCAGTCTACAGACTCGAAATTTGATATACAGGATACTGAGATTTGGGAAAATCTTTGTAATCTTTTTTTGGCCAGAAATTTGGCTGTTAAGGGGTCAAACTTAAACCATTTGACCTTTGAGAACACCTCCGACAATTTTGGGTCTAAACACTTGAAATTTTAGATACAGGTTCCTTGGACATAGATCTAACTTAATAACTTCATTTGACCCCCAAAACAATAAATATTAAGGAGTCATTA
>NC_136506.1:26319166-26351666 GCF_053919585.1 Euprymna scolopes
ATGTCGAGCAGTGATCCAGTTTTTGTATTTGAAAGGACGCACACCACAGGAGACTTTTGATGAAATGAAAGAAACTTATGGTGATAATGCCCCATCATATGACCTTGTAAAATGCTGGCATTGTGAATTCAAACATGGCCGGAAGTCTTTGGAAACAGCTCCCAGACCTGATCGCCCCCCCCTTTTCTGCCATTGTTGAGGCATCTGTTCGTCAAGTTTAGGCTGCCATTTTGGAAGATCGGAGCATTACTATTCAGCAAATAGCCCAAGATGTCAAGATTAGTACAGGTTCTGTGGAAACTATCATTCATGACTATTTGCATATGCATAAGGTGTCTGCCAGATGGATTCCCAGGTTGCCCACACCATTCCAGAAGCGAGAACGCGTCGAGTGCTCGAGGATGAATTTGGAGATGTGCCAAGAAGATGAGTCAAAAGTTTTCAAAAGACTAATTACACAAGATGAACCTGAGTCCATCACTATGATCCAGAGACCAAAGCCCAGTCAATGCAGTGGACGCACTTGGACTCATCGCCTCCAAAGAAAGCAAGGGTGTAGCCCTCCGCTGGCAAGATCATACTCACAGTCTTCTAGGACCAGGACGGAGTAGTGATGACATATTTCTTGGCAAAGGGTACCACAATTACAGGAGCCTATTATGCTTCACTTTTGAGGAAATTAAAGGAAGCTACCAAAATCAAGAGGTGGGGCAAGATCAGCAAAAGTACCCTCCTCCTGCAGGATAACGCTCTGGTCCACAACTCGCGTGTCGCCAAATCAGAAGCACGGGCGTGTGGTTATGAAATCCTTCCCCATCCTCCCTACTTTCCTGACTTTGCACCCTCTGATTTTCACCTCTTCCCAGCCATGAAGTTGTTTTTTAAAGGAAAGCGTTTCCCAAATGATGTAGCCTTCATTTCTGAAATCACGTCGTGGTTGGGGGACCAACCTGGGGTGTTCTACAAAAACGGTCTCCACAGCTGCATCAAACGATGGGAGAAATGTGTAAATAGTTGACTATTACAGAAAACTGATCCCATATAATGATAGAAGATGTATCGAGACACGGGAATGTTTGATCTGGCAAAATGATGATTCATTAAAATTGTGGGGTCTGCGTACGCGCCTGTTCCACAAAGTACAGAAATAAAAATTTAAAAAATTAAAAAGAACGTTTACAAGTGTTTTTGATATAGATGTACATAATAATACTTTGATAAGTATGTTTTAACTTAAATAGGGATGGTATAATAAAATTGTGGGGTCTGCGTTCGCGCCTGGCCTCCATAGAATGTAAATAGGCACAATCTTTAATAAAGACTTTTCATGTCTATCTGCGTAAGTATATTTTGATAATTATGTTTCAGTTTGAAGAAATATGTATAATAAAATTATGGGGTGTTTGTTCGCGCCTGACCTCCATAGAATGGAAATATATCACAAAGTTTAACAAGGTTTTTTAATATAGACCCACAGAATATTGTGATAAGTGTTTCAGTGTGAACAGGTATGGTATAATAAATTATGGGGTTTATCTATTTTATTTTTACTTTCATCATATTTTGCTTTGGTTTCGATACCCCCAAATTCGAAGGTATCTCTTTAAAACCCTCCCTATATATATAAAAGCGAAAATGTGTGTATGTATTATGTATGTATGTATGTATGTATGTATGTATGTATGTGTGTATATATGTATGTGTGTTTGTGTGTCTGCTAAAAACTTTCGACAGACACGACGAAAAATCACAAACACGGTATCATATTGAAGCTCCATCCTTCGCCCGAAAAAAATCCAAAAATTGGCAAAAAAATGACCTTATTTAGTTTAAACAGTTGAAGAACTGACTAAATTTAATGTACGTCGCGTTAGCTCAGTTGATTAGCGCGGTGGGTCATTATCTAAACGTTTTGGGTTCGAATCGCGGTGTGAGATGTCTTTTTTTTTTCGACTTTTTAAATTTAAATATTGAACCAGTGTTATTTAAGCCATTTTTCACGTAACGTTCGTTTTTCTGGTTTTTTTTTTTTTTTTTTTACTTCGCTTATTCCTAGGTTTTCATTAACACCCCCGACCGACTACACACACTCAAAAACACCCGGGTATCCACCGATTTTTTAAATTTTAATAACGAAACAGGCTTATTTAAGACATTTTTCACGTGTTTTTTTGCTTTGTTTTAACGTTCGTTTTTCTGTTTTCTTTTTTGTTTTTTCGATTTTTACATTTAACATCGTTCGTTTGCCTTACGTTAGTTTTTTGTGTTTTTTTTTTCGATGTTTTGATTACACCCCCCCCCTGGGTACCCCCCCCGCGCTTCGTTTTTATGTTTTCTTTTTTACTTCGCTTATTCTTAGGTTTTCATTAACAACCACACACACCTACAAACACTCGGGCAACGCCGGGTACCCACCCACCCGCTAAGCAGGGGTTCTTAACGTTCGTTTTTCTGTTGTTTTTTTTTTACTTCGCTTATTCTTAGGGTGTCATTAACACCCCCACCCACCGAAAAACACCCGGGCAACGCCGGGTACCCCTCGCTAGTACTTTCATAAATCAGAGTCCATTTTCTGTAGGGTGTTTTTGAACCCAGTCAACGACGGGTACTTTTGCTAGTGTATATATATATATATATATATATATATATATATATATATATATATATATATATATATATATATAGGAAACTCCTGCATGATGCTCAATAATCAAGAAATTAAAAAAAACACAAGGGCATAATATTTATTTCTATATGTATTACAGAAGATCAGCACAACATCGGTGCCACCTGTTTCAAATCCGAACATTAGGACGTATTATTGGCCTATCTTACCGGACTGTGCTGATCTTCTGTTAATATCTACCTTCAAATAAAACAGGGCGAATCGTGCATTCTGTAACTTTTTGACAATATTTCTATCCTTAAATTTTATTTTTAGTATTTTTACAACTTCAACATTTCCACCCGAAAATATTGCAGATATATAATTGGCGAACAATGTCACTTAGGTTTTTTAAGCATTTTTCACTGAGAAAGTTGTTGAGTGCTTGAAAAAGTGGTAGTCATTAGGTGATAGGTCTGGAGAGTATGGCGGATGAGGCTGAGTTTCGTAGTCCAATTCGTTCAACTTCTGCAGGGTCGGTTTAGCCGCGTTCGGTCGGCCATTTTCGTAGCGGGGAATTGGGCTTTTTTTGTTGACTAATGCTGTGTGTTGTTGTCGAAGTTTCTGATGCATTTCATTTAATTGTTACAGTACTTCTCTGCCGTAATGGTTTCGCCTGCATTCTAAAAAATTGTTATGGACGAAACCGGTCGCAAACTACCAAACAGTCAGCATGTCCTTATTTTGGTGCAATTCGGGCTTCGGAAAGTATCGTGAAGCGTCATCGTCGCCTAACCACTGAGCTGAGTGTCGTCCGTTATCGTAAAGAACCCATTTGTTGTCGCAAGTCACAACCTGATCGAGGAACGGGTAGTTCTTGTTGCGTAAAAGAAGGGAAGTTGACACTTTATAACGGCGTTTCTTTTGGTTGTCTTTCAATTCAGTAGGAACTCGTTTATCAAGATTTTTTTTCTTTCCAATCACTCTCAAGTGGTTGGAAATCGTCGTATACGTTACGTCTTATTTAGAAGCAAGTTCTCGAACAGTTGTAGATCAATTGGTTTCGATTGATCATTGGCAGCATCCGATGGCCGACTATTACCCTCATCATCTTTCATCCCCTTGTCGCCGCCACGAAATTTCTTAAACCACCATTGTGCTGTGCATTCAGTTGTGGTTCCTGTGCCAAACACTTTGTTGATATCGTGAGCTGTTTCAGTAGCTTTTCGGCCTAGCTTGAATTAAGAAATTTTGCGTATTTGTTTTTTCCATCTTGTATTTAACTTCCTGAAAAGAAGACAAAACTGTTTGAAGACGATTATAATTTAAACAATTCGGTAGAGCAAAAAAACGCTATCTAAAGTAAAGGTATTATAACATAAACTTATTTGAAAATACATCTTTTGAAATTAAAATTTAAAATTCTGCAAGAACTATCTTCTCAAGCTAATCGGTCGTTTTGTTTTTGTTTATTTGTTTGTTTGTTTGCTTGTTTGTTTTTGTCCTCCCCCCCCCCGTAAATTTAAGTCGAAGTTATCTTCAATTGCCTCGCTTTCGACGTCGGAAAACTAAAAAAATAACATCTAAAAACTGAAACTAAAAATCATTATCTCCGCTGAAAATGGAAAAGGGCAGGTGTAGAAATGAATCGGAAATTAATAGGTACGTGCAATTTAATGGTGAAAATTGATAGGGCTCATGCTCATAAAAAAACGATTTATTATAATTTGGGAGGGAGGTCCGATTACTTTTTAATTGTGTTCGAAAGATTTTAGCCTTATATTACGTTAATCTTTAAAACGAAAAAAAAAAAAAAAAAAAAACATGTTGGCGTGTGCAAAAGTTAAAATGGAAAATGTTTTCACACACGGCTACTAAAACTCCCAAATTCAGCAAAATTTGAAAATTAAATAAATTAATTGTAAAAATCTCTTGAAAAATAAATAGTAGTTAGTTTTGTGGAACTATTTCAAAAATAATTACTCAAGTAAAGCTTTAAGTTAATGAATTAATAAAAAAAAAAATCACGTTATTTATACTAAAAAAAAATGCTTAATTATTCCCAAAATTGTGAGTCTAGTAACAGATACCGGCTATCGTTCCATCACAACAAATAACAGCTGAATTTCTATGGAAGCCCAAAATGTAAAAAAAAAAAAAAAGTAATTTTATTATCATTTATAGAGAAATTGAAAAATTACATTAATTTCTGTATTTTGGACAATATTATTCATTTATTTATGTACTCATATTTTGCGGCAATAAAAATGAAATTCTCATTTAATTACAATATTTTTTCAATGAATACAAAATCATTTTTTTTAATTATAATTGTTAACATCTATGATGCTTTATTTTCATTAGAAAAGCAAAACCAAATTCATTCAACTATAACTTAAAAAAGGGGGTTTGTTTACATAAAATAATGTATTTTCACTAAGATTCTTTTAAAAGTAATGCGTTCATTACATTCCATAATCGTTAATTAATAAATACTTAAAATGTGATTAAAATTGGATGATTTCCTGAATTTTGACGAATTTTTAAGTGAAAAAGGGGAATCAAAATTGGGATCCGGCCAATCATTTTGCACGTATCTAGGAATTGACGATTAACAGGCCGCTTGCCCGCGCGCCCTCCGGGGCCCGGGTGACATGATCAAAATGTGCCTAAGTTTTTTGTTCATCGTTGATTTTTTTCTGTATTTTTTTTTAACATGAATAAAAGATTTAATATCTCAAAGTGTAGTATCTGTTCTGATACCTACATCGTGCGAGGTAGTGCTGTTCTGGCGACACATTCTCGTGCCCTGACAAGCTTTTTGGGTCGCGTTCTATCCGCACCCCCACTTTGTCTGTCTTTCTCTGCTCTCCCCCCTCCCCCACGGGGGGGATCCGAGCTGATAATTTACGACCTTCCCGCGAGGGAGGGTCGAAAACACCTTCTCTCTTCCCTCCACTAACTTCCCACTCCCTCTCTCAGTTCTATCTCCCCTCTTGCCGCCTTTTGGCGCCACCTCTTTTTGGCGCCAAAATCGGCTCCCCACTTTGGACGCCGATTCCACGTCACTTTTTTCAATGAATTTTTTTTTTTTTTTTTTTTTTTTTTTAAAAGAGGGACCCAAAACGGACACCCCCAGCCCGGGGGCCACCAATATGGATACCCCCAGCCAGGGGGCTACTGCTCCCCAAGAGGACGAATCCCCAACAGGAGAAAAAACAACTGCTGATGGGGCGTACCGCCCGGGTATGACACCATTGGACGCTCCCCAGGAGGGGGAAAATTTAACAACAGCTCCCCCCGAGGGCGACTCCCCCCAAAGGGGAGCAAAACCAAAATCGGTCGTAGCATCTCACTCCAACCACAAAAAGGAGGAGGTGCCGGACCAAAAGGACAATAAAGGGGACAGCGCTCCCCAGGAGGGCTGCTCTCCCAAAAGGGGAGCAGATCAAGAAAATGAGGGGGCATACCGCCTGGACCTCACAAACGAGGAAGGGGCAGATGGCCTCAAAGTAAACAAAAAGGATCATGCTCCCCAAGAGGCCGACTCCCCAAAACGGGAAGCTGCTCCCGAAAAAGACACTAAAAAGGGAGCCGCCGCCCAAAAAGGTGACATTCCCACAAAAGGACTGACCAAGACATCTGGGGAGGCAGGAAGCATCGCCAATAAACAGGCAGGGGCGACCTCCATAAAAGACCAAAAACGATCTAACCCCACTAAAGACCCCATACCAACACCAACAAGAGGGTCTGCGTGGGGGAAGACCGTAGAAAAACAACTGTCCCCTCAAGAGTATAGAGACCTGTACCTGACAAAGTACAGACAATACATAGAGGGGGCAGATATAAAACCCATACCGGGTGCCTGGGAGGCGATTGAGGGCAGAGTCCTGTCCTTTGCCATTTCCGATATACCGGAAAACCGCCTCCTAGGAATGAAGAAGGAAGACATGGCGGGGCTTCTCCAGAAACTTAACATCCCAGTACTATACCTCTACCAGAGGAGCTTCGCTGTGTGGGACATCCTCCTACCCACCAAGGATGATGCGGAGAGACTCTCCCTCCAAGAAATAAAGCATGGGAGAGTCAAACTAACACCTGAATACCAGGGCAAGAGAAGGACTCAGGTGCAGGTATTTAATGTGCCAACCCAAATACCTGCGGAAGTATTAGGATGCCTCTTCAGCCAGTACGGTGAGGTAGAACAGGTGACCCCAGTACGGTCAAAAACTGGGACTCACCTGGGCTGCTACACAATAGCAATGAGGCTGAAGAGGGAAGGTTTTCAAGCAATACCACCGCTGCTGACATACAAAGATGCCAGCATAACGGTAGTGGTGGAGGGCCGTCGTCCACACTGTTGGTTCTGCCAAAAGCAGGGCCACATGGCTAGGAGTTGCCCCCAAAGGGTAACCCCTAATCCAACAACCCAAAAGGCGGTCACAACCCCTGAGACAACGCCCGCACCAAAACAGGCCGCAACAACCCCTGCAACTGCAGCACCAACCCCAGCTCCAAGGAAAACCGAAACCACCCAGGAGGCCAAGGGGGAAGAATGGAGCACGGTAGTGAGACAAAAGCGGAAACACATAATCCCTTCTGCCACCGTCCCACCACCAGCCCCAAAATCGAGGCAGGAGCCTCTGCAAATGCAGCAACAACAGCAGCCACCGCAGCCAATGCCGCGGAAACAACTGCAGCAACAACTACTGCAGCAGCAAAATCAGCAAGTGCAGCAGAAGCAGCAGCAGCAACGACACCAGCGAGAGCAGCAACAACAAAAACAGCTGCAGCAGCAAATAGAGGAGCAGACACAACCAACGGTCCCCACACCAATCGAGACGGGGATCAAGCGGAGAAAAGACTGCTCCTCTGAGGATGAATCCGCAAGTGAGAGGGGGAGGAACTCAACCTCACCTCTCCCCGGTTCATTCGAAAGAATGAAAAAGAAAAACAAAAGAAGAAAAGAGGAAGAAAAGGTGGCCCCCACTCCCTGTGAACATACACCACCCCTAACAACAAAATCCACTTCCACCCCCAAACCACACACTGCACCAACACCAGACACCGCACCAACACCAGACACCGCACCAACACGAGACACCACACCAACACCAGACACCGCACCAACACCAACACCAACACCAGACACCGCACCAACACCAAACACCGCACCAACACCAGACACCACACCAACACCAACACCAACACCAGGCACCACACAAACACCCGTCCACACACCAAGGCAAACTGAGCCACTACCCCAAAAAGAAAATGAAAAGAATGAACCGAGGGAGAGGAGAGACTCCTCTGCCTCTTGCAGACCAAAGGTCCTTGCCCCTGAGGAACTATGTAATGTAGACCCTCTATCTGTGGCCACAGACATTTCCCATCGGCAGAGGAAAAACTTAAAACCTCTGCTCGATTACAAACAGATAGAGGGGAAAGATGTAAATATCCCCTCAAATTTCCCGGACGCCCCACTCCTAATAACCTTTGTCAGAACTCCAGAGGCCTGCAAGACCAACTTGTGGACAAGGCTGCAGGCCGCTGAAGGGGCGTTTCCGGGAATTGAACTGGTGAAAAAAAATGACCCTTCTCTTGATGAACTGTCAAAACAATGCAAGGGAAGGGTCCCCATGTTGGTCCATCCGTCACTCTACAGGGCCATAAAATTAATTTATCCTTTGGACGTCGGCGGCATTGCGAGAGAAGGTCAGGATATGAAAAACCTGACCACCTTGAGCATGGCACATAACGTCGGCGTCCTCTCCCCAGCTGACTTCGGAGCTGAGTGTGACACACCCTAAGGTAGGTACCATGGCTTTGAATTTGGCTAGTTTGAATGCGAGGGGCTTGAGATCACCGGGCCGGGCGGCTTGCCTCCGGCACGACCTCTTGTCCCTGGGAGTGGATGTGGCTGCGATTCAGGAGACGCATTTCGTTTCCTCTGTGAACTGTCAGGTGCTGGCCCGAGACTTTGAGGTTTTCTCAGCATATGGCAGCCCGCGGGGGAAGGGAGTTTCCGTGCTGGTTAAACGTACCCTGTCGGCGACGGTCGACGTTGTCCATAGAGATGCGGTGGGTAGGCTGGTTGTGGCCGATGTTGCCGTAAAAGATTCTGTGTTTCGGGTGATTGCGGTTCATGCGCCCAGCACCGCTCGTGAGAGGGTCTCATTCTTCAGTCAGCTTGACGCGTTTGTAGATTGTCGGAAGCGGGTAGTGCTAATGGGGGATTGGAATTCCATCTTAGACCCCGACATAGATAAGGTAGGAGGCGGAGCTAGAGGATCGGAGAGGTGCGAGTCCAGCCTGGCTGATCTGATGGCTAGATGCGGTCTGGTCGACAGGTTTCGGTTCGAGCATCCAGGGCGGGAGATGTGGACGTGGACCAATAGTGTTTCCTCCTATCCAAATACTTATTTGGACAGGATGTTAGTTAGGAGAGGCGAAGTAGACTTCTTATCTTGTCCCACGTTCACTTGGCTAGGCCAGACGGACCATAAATTAGTTATGGCCCGGCTGAAGCTAGGAAATAGGCCTAAGTTAGCGGGGTACTGGAAGTTAAACACCTCCCTTCTGGAGATACAAGACTTCCAAGATCAGTTAAGAGAATTGATTAAAAAGGCACTAGTGGGGGCGGTTACCGGGAGTAAGTGGTGGTTAGGTCTCAAAGCCAAGATCAGAAGCTTCTCCGTCAAGTATGCCCAGCGCCTCGCACTAGATAAGGCCAAGACGAAGAAGAAGCTAGAGCAGAAACTAGCCCAGGCTACGGGGGAGGGTGATAGGGTTAGTCAGGAACTAGCTAAGCAGGACCTTCTACGCGAGACTAGCGAGCGTTACGAAGGCCAAGTAGTTAGAGCTAGGCTTAGAAAGATAGGCAACGAAGCAGTCAATTCTGATGCAGACGTGCGCCGTGAGGTTTCTAGGCGTGGCTCGGACAAATACATTGCAAAAATCAAACATCCGAATGGACGCACCCTGGAATCGACTCGGGAGATCTGCGAGGGGTTTCGAGAACATTTCGAGGAGCGTTTTACGCAGCAGCCCGATCTTCCGGTCCTTGAGTTTAGCGACTATTTGGCCGACTCTCCCTGCCTCGAGGCGGCTAGAGCAGCTGGTTGCGAGGGCCGGGTGACGGAGCAGGAGGTCTTTACTGCGCTGAAGCAGGTCAGCTGTGACAGATCGCCAGGACTTGATGGTCTGCCATACGAACTGTACTTGAGGCTGTCGCCCATGTTTCTGCCTCTTCTGACGGATATGTTCAACCATTGGTTTGCTCAGGGATCCATCCCAGGGCAGGTGACCAAGGGAGTGATCACATTGCTGAAGAAAGGTGACGGGCATGGAGGGGAAGAGTTAGACGACTACAGGCCCATAACTCTGCTAAACACAGAGTTGAAGATTTTGGCCAAGGTCCTGTCGAATCGGCTGCAGGTTGTTATCGACGAGTTGGTTGAACCGGAACAGAACTACGCTGTGAAGGGGAGATCGATTCAGAACAACTTGCACCTGATCCGCATGATCCTAGAGGGGGGAATAGATGACGACACGGAAGCCGCGCTGATAAACTTAGATCAGTCCAAAGCTTTCGATAGGGTCGACCATCGTTTCCTGGCATCTGTCTTAGAGGCCGCCGGTTTTAAACCGGACTTTTGCAAGTGGATCTCCATAATGTATCGACAGCCCATGGCTGTCGTGCAAGTCAACGGAAAGCGCTCGAAACCCTTTGTTATCTCTCGGTCGGTTCGTCAGGGTTGTCCGCTGTCGCCCCTGCTCTATGTCCTGGCTTTGGAGCCTCTTCTCCGCAAGCTGAGACATGGGGAGGCAAATTCGGCCCTGCGCGGAATGGCTCTGCCTGGCGGCTCAGCTGCCAAGGTATCCGCGTTCGCCGATGATGTCACGATCTTCGTGTCGGGCTTCAGAGACATTGAGGTCGTGTCGGAGGCACTCACACAGTACGAAAGAATTACAGGGGCCAAGATAAACCGCAACAAGTCCGTAGGACTGCGGTTGGGCGCATGGAGTGGCAACGCAAACCTCCCTGCGCCCTTCAGCTGGACAGATGGCCCGGTCCGAATCCTCGGCGTGTGGTTCGGACCGGGTCTCCAGCTTGACAAGAATTGGTTGGAGGTACGGTCAAAGGTGGAGGCTGCAGTCAATTCGTGGCTTCCTAGGAAACTTTCCTTAAAGGGTAGAGCTGAGGCGTGCGCCACTTACGTCTTTCCTCTCATCCTTTACCGACTGGCCGTACTTCCCCTGCCTGCACAACACCTAAAAGCTCTTGTCGAACTCTTGTCCTCGCTCCTTTGGGACAGAGGAAGACACTGGGTGAGCAGACAGGTCTGTATTCAACGTCCGTGTGAGGGAGGCTTGGGAATGCCGGACTTGAAGTGTCATCGAGATGCTGAGAGGCTGGCCTTCCTGAGCCACTATATGCAGGAGGACCAACCGTGGCACCCCGTGGTTACTGCCGCCTTCCCCGACCTCGTTCTCGATCCTTCCATCGAGAGCCGTCGCAGGCCGCGGGGAGAATCTGCCTACATGAAAGAGTGCCGAGCCGCGCTAAAACGACTACCAAGGTCCAGTGACCTTGTGACTGCTACCCGTAGGGAACTCCACAGGGATCTAGTGAAGGGGGCCGCTGACGACCCGCTATGCGCGCGTTTGGGGTGGCAGCAGAGTGAGATCCGCTCCGCGTGGAGCTGGGCGCCAGGTTCGAGTCATCTGAACAATTCGGAGTTCTCTCTGACCTGGCGATTGGCCCGAAATGCACTTCCACTCAACAACATACAATGCAGTTCTGGGTTTCTGGAGTCGCCTGATTGTCCCCGTTGTGGGACAACGGCTGTGGAAACTACGGATCACGCTTTCTTCGATTGCCGCGAACTCCGCCAGTACTGGTCGTATGTCAGTGGGGTGACGGCTCGCATCGATCCTGAGCATCCTCGCCCAATTACTGTATCCAATGTTGTGGACAACGTGAGGCCGCCGTGGGACCGGGAAAGACAAATGGTCTACGTTACGATTCTGGCCGTGGCGAGAATGGTGATTTGGACGTCGCGTCTGCAAGGTTGCCGGGGGGTGTTGTCTTTTTCTGATCAAGATCTGATCGCGTTCTTTAAACACCAACTACGGGTGAAGATCAGATGTGATAGAAGAAGGCTGCATCGTGCGGCATTTGACAGAAGATGGATACATGTGGCAAGTCTGTGTGTACGAAGAGGAGCCAAATTTGAATACGTGTTCCCCGCCTAGGTGTGGAACGCGCAGTTCTGTAAAGTTAAATTAAACAAGTAGTCTCTCAGCTAGCTGAGTGTGTGTTCCATCCCTCCCCGATTAGGAAGCCTCCAAGATCCCCATCCCCTCTTACCTGCAATTTTTGTTTTCACCCCTTCCTCTAAATTTTACCCATCTTGGAGAAAAAGAAATACAAACTAACCTCCATCCCTTACCCACAAAAATTTTCTTTTCTCCATTCACCCCCATCTAGAGGGCATCCCCACCTAGAGACTGACCCGCAGAAGCGAGGTTCCTTTTACAAACCTAGTGGAACGGGCAGTCTATCAACTAGACGGGGTTGGGAGGGTCCTACTAATCACCTTTTTATTTTTTCTTCCCCCGCCCTCGACACAAATGAATTATTGTACCATTTTATTGTTATCTTTTTTGTTTTTACTCGTCAATAAAAAAAAAAAATGTTTTAAAAATTGGGAGTTACTAGGAAGTCCCACAATATGAAAGGGTGAATGCGGTATTATGGTGAAAGAAGATACTAGCTGGGAGAAACTTTTGACTTTGTTTAGTTCTGGAGTGACAAGGATGACCAACGACCCCCAAAATCCCCCCTTTTGAGTTGGCCATGTGCCTAAGTTTTTTGTTCACCGTTAATTTTACTGTATTTTTTAACATGAATAAAAGATTTAATATCTCAAAGTGTAGTATCTGTTCCGACAGATACTGCACTTAAGATGATTTGTACCAGTCAATGGAGGGGAAACCCTCTATACTGGGACAATTATTATTTTTGGTAACCAGAGTGCCCCCTTTTTGCCTACTTTTAGGGGAGCTGGTTTTTACCTCACATTAAAAACGGCCTTGTGCCTAATTTGCTCTGTGGGGGAGCAAATAAATACCATCTAGGAATTGACGATGAGTTCCAACAGTCTACGATAAAGCCTGGAAAACACCTCGATATAACTAAAGACAAATTATTCAGGATTATTTTTCTGTTTAAAATATTTTACAATGTAAGGGGAATAAATCTTCAACTACCTAATTCCAAAATAATCACAGAATACATAGTTAGAACGCTACTTACGCCTGAAAGTATCCTGTACTTTTATAAGGCCACCATTCGCCCATGTATGGAGTATTGTTGTCACATCTGGGCTGGTGCATCTGCTACTAGTCTCTCACTCCTGGATAGGGTTCAAAAGAGAGTCGCCAACCTCATAGGTCATGAACTGTCATCTAAGCTTCAGCCTCTGTCCCATCTACGAAATGTTGCATCCCTCTGCTTGTTCTACAAGTACTTTAATGGTGAATGCTCTGATGAACTACAAGCACTTGTGTCCCCTCGGCGTAGATACCCCCACAAATCCGACAAGCAGCTAAATCCCACCCCCTTCATAGTAGAGATCCCTAGATGTAGGAAAGCCTTCTACTCTAATAGAAGTGCTAGAACTTCCGGGATTCTGCTTTCCCAACTGTACTGACATGCTGAAGTTCAAGTGTAATGTGAACCGACATCTTGCTTGTTATCTCCCTTCATAATACTCCTACAACTTATGTTCCTGATAGTAGCACCCTACTTCAAAGTGACACTGCGCTTTGTTTGGGGTGAAAATTGAATAAAAAAAGTTTACACAGAGTGTTCAATATTGACCGTTACAACTTTCTATTATTATCTATATTTAGTGAATTTTCATGAATGTTTATCTTTTCCATGTGTAAATGGATAACCTGAAGTTTACTTTTGATAATATGCCAAATCATTTAGCGAAACAAATTGACATTGTAGAGATATTCAAATCCGCAGATTCAGCAGAAGACAATGCGAAGACCTTAAATGTGAATCAAATGTTGATGTCGTGAGCACTATAACGATCCGGTGAGATGAAGATATTCAGTCTATTTTGGAGAGTAAAATCTCAGCATCAAACCATAAAAATTTAGAGGTATTATGATCCCCATCTGGCATCAATTGAAATGAAGAACTATCGTCTTGGGGAGGCCTCTTGTTTTGACGAGCTTCTGGGCTTGACCTTTACCCCTGATCTTAAATGGAACACATACATTAAATCCGTTGCCAAGACCACTGGAAAATGGCAGGATCATTCTATCGATCCAGTAGATATCTCACTGCTGATGAAATTCTCTACCTATATAAGAGCCAGGTACGTCCAAGGATGGAATACTGTTGCCACATCTGGGCAGGAGCTGCTAAAAAGGACTTATCCTGCCTCATCTAGGTGATGTCCTTTTCTCTTCCCTGCAACCTCTCTCTCACAGAAGAAATGTTGCGAGTTTGTCTCTGCTTTATCATTATTTTCATGGCAAGTGCTCGGCTGAGCTCCAATCTATGCCCCCTCCCCGGCCAAACTTTCACAAGGAACACCCGTCTAGCAGAAAACACTATCAATAATTTTCCCCACTCTTTATCTGTGCCTAAACCTAAACGTAGATTCCATGAACAAAGCTTCTTTCTTAGAACTGCGCGCCTATGGAATTGTCTTCCGTTTTCCTGCTTTCCAGCTGACTACAATATGGTTGTCTTCAAGTCTAACGTAAACAAGTTCTTGATGAGCCGTTCCATATAAGTTAACAAATTTACCGAATTTCCATTACTAACGATTACTATATTGTCCAATTGACAACTGTAACTCTTTAACCCTTATACTCGAGTGGCCTCTTGGCCTTGATAAGTGGTGATGCCTATGTAAAAAAAATGTTGTGGGGGGGAGGCCTATATATATGCAAGGCGCTGTATATATGTTGGGTACATGGTGAGTTGTGTAAATATTGAAGTTTCCACGTATCGTCATAAATGCTTACATGCATACATTACACATGTATACATTACACATGTATACATTACACATGCATACATTACACATGTATACATTACACATGTATACAGACATTATGAAGGCCTTAAATGTGAATCGAATGTTGGTGTGCAGAACACTAAAACGGTTCAAATCCACTGGCGAAATCAACATATTTGGTTTATCATGGAGAGTAAAATCTCAGTTTTACACTATATCAACTTTAAGACTTTGAAGAATAAATTAAGGAATCGGCCAAAATCCCGCAACAAAACATCATTCGTGACTCGTGTAGAGTGTTGTATAAGTTAGGGGTTTCATAGTCGGCTGAATCACTGAAACTATAAATGCTTACAGACATAAATACTTAACAAACGCAGATAGCTCGCAAGTACATAAATACAAATTTTATTACCAATTGACAAAGATGACAGTCTTGTAAGGTCGTAATACAAAACAACAATAATTTGGTATTCACTTAGAAGTGGTTAAAGTCCTACTTTGTCTCATAGTGGGACAATGTTCTCACCGGCGTAAAACCTTAGATTTCTTGTCAAGGTCGAAACTTATGCCCACGGGGTATTAATGCGGCGTGTGTCAAGGGAAGCCACTCCGCAATGTCAATATAAACCGGTGTTCTTTGCCTAAATTCCCCTACAAGAGCATTCACCAAGCGTTTGCAATAGGTTATTGATGCCCATAGCAGTAACATTGAATAAATTTTGGATATTTTGAATCTAGTAGGCTCTTATGCTCATAAGAGTAGTGGTAGATGGACAAAAATCGGAGGCCTGCAATATAAATGCTGGAGTCCCTCAGGGGTCAATCCTGGGCCCAACTCTCTTCCTCATCTACATCAATGACCTCCCTAAACACATACTTAAATCATTCGTTGACATCTATGCTGATGACACGACCATCTACGGCAACACATCAAAGGTTGTAAATGACAAAGTTCTCTCTGATTCTCTCTCCTCTGATCTCGAGCGCGTGGTTCAGTGGGGGAAGACGTGGCTGGTTACCTTTAATGCATCTAAAACCAAACTCCTATCCTTACATCATCAACGCTCTTATCCCCATCTGGCATCAATTGTGATGAATGGTTATCGTCTGGGTGAGGCTCCGTGTTTTGACAAGCTTCTGGGTTTAACCTTTACTCCTGATCTGAAATGGAACACGTACATCAAGTCTGTTGCCAAGGTCGCTGGAAAGATGGTGGGATCCTTCTACCGCTCCAGAAGATATCTCACTACTGATGTAATTCTCTATCTATATAAAAGCCAAGTACGTCCAAGGATGAAAAACTGTTGCCATATCTGGGCAGGAGCTGCTAAAAACAGCCTATCCTGCCTTGACAGAGTACAAAATAGACTTCGTGGCTTAGTGGGGGATGCCCTTTTCTCTACCCTGCAACCTCTCTCCCACAGAAGAGACGTTGCGAGCCTATCCTTGTTTTATCGTTATTTCCGTGGCAGGTGCTATATCTGTGCCTAAATCAAAACGCGGATTCCATGAACAAAGCTTCTTTCTTAGAACTGCACGCCTGTGGAACTCTGTTCCGTCTGCCTGGTTCCCACCGGACTACAACTTGGATGTCTTCAAGTCCAACGTTAATAAATTCCTAATAAACCGCCCCCTTAAGTAAACACTTCATCAAATCTCCACACTAACGTAATGTACTTGCAATAACCCTTATCCCTGAGTGGCTTCCGGTCCTTGATAAGTGGTGAACACTGTGTAAAAAAAAATCTAGTAATATTATTGTATATATTTACGTTTGAGTGATCTTCATTGTTTAATTTATTTAAGAAATATGAACAAAGCACTTTGTAACGTTCATTATTGGATAAACTGTAATTAAACATTAAAAATTTAAAAAAAAGTGATCATCTATATATTAATAGGATAGCGCGTGTGTTATTTATTTTGTGTGTCACGCTTACATCCGAGTGACTGTCGTTTAATTGTTATAGACTTCTATTTCTTGCAATAAACAATTTTACCAAGAATACTTCATAAGTTTTGGTTTCGGTTTCGATTATAGCTGATGACACTTAAGTCATCTACATTTTTATAAATAATGCTACCAAGAATTCTCCATAAGTTTTTGTTTCGGTTTCGATTATAGCTGCACGACATTTAAGACATCTATTTTTTTTTTTCATAAATAATGGTACCAAAAATTCTCCATAAGTTTTGGTTTCGGTTTCGATTCAAGATGATCCCTCCAAGTCATATGGATATATATTTTTATTTTTGAAATCGTAACTGTATAATATATGAACATCGATAGAATATTAACTCTATAATAATATATTCGAAATCTGCAAGACCTAAAATATCATATTTAAGCATACTTTATTATCGGGCTACGCTGGACGTCCCTGCTAGCTTAGATTAATACTTTTGCAGTTTTAACGAAGAAGCTACAATAATATCAGAGCGTCTCCATTTACGTTGAAAATATAGAAAATAGGGAGAGAAGACGTTAGAGAGGATTCGCTCCGGGATTTTATTTTGACGATGATAATGAAACAACGAGATAAGAAGTTGTTTTTTGTGAATGTTCTCATCATCATCATCATCATCATCATCATCATCATCATCATCATCATCGTCATCGTCATCATCATCATCATCAACAACAACAACAACAACAAACAAATAAATAAAATAAAAATAAAAAATTAGGAGAACACGCGGAAATTCCACGGTAGCTGACAATTTTTAAACACATTATAAATAATATGAAGAAAAAAAAATAAAGTAAAACGAACAATGACGAATTTAAAACAATTTTTTAACCTTTTAAAACTAAAAAGAATTGATTTTAAAAAATTCGTAGTTTTCTTTTTTCAACGAAAAATTCAACGCGCAACTCATTGTTTTGTTTATTTTATTCTGCCTATTTTTTTATATAAAAGAACAGATGTCACTTCACTTGCCCATTTTTTTTAAATAAGAAAAGAATATATAACAAAAAAACTTACAGTCTCCTCTCAACGTGACTTTATTTTTTAATTATCAAATAAAATATCCAATTTGAAACCGTAAACAGACAGCCATGTTTTTGTTTTTTTTTCTTTTTTGTCCTTTTGAAAAATTTTGGAGAGGAAATGGTTTTAATGATTTTAAACTATAATAATAATGATTTGATAAAGAGAGACTGTAAAGGGAGGCAATTCGTTTCTTATTAATTAATGCTTTCGATGATGATGTTTTGTGACACTGGACGTACAGACGAGTAAATTAATATTTAGATGCTTATTCATATTAGACGGTACTTATTTTTGTTTCGAGATAAACAAAGATTATGTTAAATACGCACTTATTTTTTGTATAGTCTGAATAAAGCGTAAAAACTGGCCAACTTAAACTTTTGTATGTTTGTTAGCAAAGCCGGTAACATTCTAAAAGATCGCCAGAAAGTGAATTATTAGCGTTGATTAGTTTATCATAAAATAAACGTGTTTTAGGTTTCGTATCTAACTTCATAACACCTACATCAGCCCGTTACTGATGTGTACGTTAATATGCTAAATTCTCGGGTTGGGAGATAGCATTGTATATCTCCACTCCAAGTGGACGATGGACAAACTAAAATCGTACAAAACAGTTTACATACATGAAATGTCATAACAGCATCAAATTTTATTAAAATTATCAAAAACTAACAAAAATTAACAAGATATATATATGTGTGTGTGTGTGTGTATGTGTGTGTGTGTGTGTGTGTGTGTGTGTGTGTGTTCATTTACCACTAAAATAGTTATCCGCGGACACTTGTTTCGCCGTCACTACGGTTCATGTGACGGAAAACACACATCTATGGGTAACTATTTTATGCATAAATAAATAAAATAGCAAATATGTGTATATATAAGCCTGAAGAATCCTAGAGTAGATGAAACGCGGAATATTCAGTGTAGCTTAATCGCCATATATATTTTATAAATTACTAACTAGCTTTACCTACGTTTTGAGCACTTTTGAAGTAACTACTTCGTTTACGCATAAATTTATACTTTTGTATATTAATTTTATGCAAGTAAATGAAGTAGTTATATACGTATATATATATATATATATATACGTATGTATATATATATATATATATATATATATATATATATATATATATATATATATATATATAAACTAAAAATAAAAAAAACTTAACCTAGATTTAAAACAGCTCAAGACACTAGATATCTACACTAAATAGCACACACAAAGGAACGGGTCAACCGGAGGTCAACTGGTCCTTTGTCCTGTAAGAGCCTGCTCATTGGCTGATTAGGAAGGGTGGGTTGGTTACTAGAAAGCTGATTGGCTAACTAAAAACTCAATAGAAGGTGCGTATATAAAAACGCGAGACAACCACAAAATTCTCGCATAAGCCTGGAGAATCCTAGAGTGGATGAAATGCGGAATATTCAGTGTAGCTTAATCGCCATATATATTTTGTAAATTACTATATATATATATATATATATATATATATATATATATATATATATATATATATATATATATATATATATATAAGAGAGATAAGACACAGATTAAAGATCAGGTGAAATGAAATATCCTGATAGATATTACTTTGAAGTAATACTTTCAGGGCCATCCTAGACAAAAAGGTAAAGCTCAATATTTAAAAATAGAGCAATATATAAGCTTAGTGCTTAAAGTTAAAGCCATTATTGAAAATCCATGGATTAAGGAAATTAACATAACTCCTCTCTATATATTCATTGTGTCAAACAATAAATTCTTAAACTCGAATATATGTGTTTATATTTTGATTTTCAGAATTTAACTTCAACCACTAAACTTCAAAGCACAATTGAATTATGATACTTGACTTTTTCATTTCAGACCATTATCACCGCACAAGCAGAGAGGCCGATTACCATGACAACAAAAATATGAGTATGAATCCTTCGTTGATCATCATTTAGTCCCGGATATATATATATATATATATATATATATATATATATATATATATATATATATATATATATATATATATATATATATGCTTGTCTAGCCGCATTGATGAACTGTGAAACAGCGAAACAGTACTGTATGTGGATGACTATAATGCTCTCTATCTTGGGTTGAGCATATTGGGAAGTGATATACAAATTACCATGAGCGATGCTCTTTGTGTAAACAAATTGAGCTTAGTATTTGAACAATGTCAAAACATTGTTAATTAACTGCCCGCATAGCATAGCGCAACGGTTAGAAGCTCCGACTGTCACTTGAGCGGTCAGGTTTCGATCCTGATTTGAGGTCGTTGCTTGTCTAGCCGCACTGATGAACTGTAAAATAGCGAAACAATATTGTATGTGGATGAAGAGGAGGCAGATCCGACGTTGTCAACTGCTGTTCTACAACCATACTTTCTTCGAAATTGTCAAAATTGAAAACTTTTCAATCAAAGCGATTAATTGCTTGCTCTAGTTTGGGGACTTACTGCGGTGCACAAGGTGGAAACTTCACATGCTCCCCCGCAATATATTGTAGTCTACATTGCACTGAACCTACTGTTGATTTTATGAAATTATTGTTATATAATGGCTTGAATAAAACTTTAAAATCCAACAGTCAAGTATTATGGTTCAGTTGTGCCCTAAACTGAAACATGTATCTTGAACACGTTCCTGTCTTATCAAAGAACCTACTATTGATGTTATATATCGGGGCCTTCTGCTTGTGCGGTGATAAAACTTTTCAAATGCATTTGTGATGTAAGACTGTATATGGGTGGCAAAATCTGTCTGTTCCTTAGTTAATGGGATTTATTCGATTATCGATAAAAGATTTTCGATACTTATCAGAGGCATTACGATACAAAACATGTTTAAGAACACTCCTAGAACCATAAAGTATATTAGTATGCACATTTATATTTAAAAAAAAAAGCTCATCCGTTTCCATAGGGGAACAAATACTTTCCTTTCTCTCTCTCTCTCTCTCTCCCTCTCTCTCTCTCTCTCTCTCTCTCTCACACACACACACACATACACAAAGTGATTATATATATATATATATATATATATATATATATATATATATATATATATATATATATATATATCAGTGCTTTATATATATATAAACCGCTAACATTAGTACAACCGCTAAAATTAGTACAATCCACAGGTTGCGCAATTCCTAAATTAGAACAGAGAACAAATGAACAAAGTGTTACATTTAATTTTGAAAATCTATTTTATTATTATATGTATACTTTAAAAAAGAAATATTGTTTAAATATATTTAATTTTACAAATTAAATTCGCCTTTCCACTATTAGGTTTGCTTTTATATATTCTTATTATTCAGTGAACACCAAAAGAATTGCACTAAAAACTATAGGAGTCTTTTCATTTCATTTTAATTTTTAAATGCTGTTTTTTTTCTTTTGTTTTTTTTTCTTTTGCATGAGACAACTAAATTATTGCATAAGGCTTCCATAAGCCAGTGAAATTTTTTATGGGGTTCCGCTCCAACAAAGGGTTGAAAAGCACTAAGATTCTATATATATATATATATATATATATATATATATATATATATATATATATATATATATATATATATATATATATATATATATAGTAATTTATAAAATATATATGGCGATTAAGCTACACTGAATATTCGGCGTTTCATCCACTCTAGGATTCGTCAGGCTTATGCTCGAATTCTGTGGTTGTTTCACGTTTTTATATGGTCCTCTTCTGTTGAGGATTTTAGTTAGCCAATCAGCTTTCTAGTATCCACCTCGCCCCTTCCTATCAGCCAATGGGCATGCATTTTATCGAAAAAAGGATCTGTTTTAGAACTAAGTTAGTGGTTTAAGGCATACCTTTTCCTTTTATATATATATATATATATATATATATATATATATATATATATATATATATATATATACATATGTGTACATACATATATGCGCATATATATACATATATATATGCATACATATATGTGTGATCGTTTATGTATATTCATGTGTATTTAATTTATTTATTTGTTTATTTTCTATTGTTTTTGTTAGTTTTAAAGCTATTTTGTATCGCTATCATAGAGTAAGTTTTATTTTGTGAACACAGTTATTTGCTATTTCTCTTCTACAGTTTAATATATTTTGGGGTTCTTTAAAGTACAGGATAGCAAATTTTTCATGAAGGCATAATTTACATGGGTCGTCTAAATGCCTACACGTGGTAGCTTGTCTTATTATTTTCCATTCGACTACCGGCAAATGTCCGCTTTCTTTGAGTTCCCAGTATTTATTCGATAGTGTTGTTTTTATACGGTGTTTTTTATTGTTGAATGTACTTTTGTGGTCATAGTATCGGGTTTTGAAATCTAAGGAAGTCATGCCTACGTAATATTTCTTGTTATTCGCGTTTTCTTTCGTAAATATTGTTGCCTGATAAACTACGCTTTTTGTAAGACATGTATTTTGAACTGGACAAAGTGTGCGGTGTCTACAGTTGCATTTATCTTGTTCGTTATTAGTATTTTTATTTATGGTATGGTTGTTCTTGACCGGGGTTGGTTTGTTGTTATTATTATTATTATTATTATTATTATTATTATTATTATTATTATTATTATTATTATTATTATTACTGCTAGTGTTGGTTTTATTTTTGTCATGGTGTCTACTTTTTTATTGTTTATTTTGTTGTTGTTTACATTGTTTTTATTTAGTATTTTGCTATTATGTGCTTTAATTATCATCTCTAAGTTTTTGCAACAACTGTAGGATAACTTTAAGGTATTTTTATTGAAGATTTTGTGTAAGGGGTTGGTTGCGGGAAAGTGTTTTTCACTAAGATCTAGAAATTTCTTGCCAAGTTTTGTTTTTACCATTTGATTGTATGGGGCCGTATACCAAATTATAGTTCTTTTTCTTCTATTTTTAATTTTATTATAGTTATTGGTGTTTTGTTGCTTGTATTTGATATCGATAATTTTGTATCCACTATTTTTTAAGGCTGTTTTATAGATATTGGTTGACCTGTTAAATGCATTTTCATCGTTTAAGTTATTACTGAGTCTACTTACGATCGAGTTAGGAATCTGTTTTATAATTAATGGTGGGTGATTGGACATAGGGTTTACGTATATTGGAGTAGCGTTATCTTTTAAGTAGGGTTATCGATATTTTTGTATGTACTATTTTTTAGGGCTGTTTCGTAGATATTGATTGACGTGTTAAATGCATTTTCATCGCTTGAGAATCGGTAATCGGTAATCGGCCAATTTGCATGTCGGTGCATCTTTTCTTTCTTTTTTTTTCTTTTTTACATCTTTTTTACATCTTTTTTACATCTTTTTTACGTTTTTTTTACATCTTTTTTTACATCTTTTTTATTACATCTTTTTTATTACATCTTTTTTACATCTTTTTACATCTTTTTTACATCTTTTTTACATCTTTTTTTACATCTTTTTACATCTTTTTACATCTTTTTTATTTATTTATTTATCAAGGCCCACAGACCACTCTAGGATAAGGGTAAAAGGATATCAATGAGACAATATTGCAAGGATGTCAATGAGACAATATCGCAGTAATAATAGTGTAAATTTGGTAAATTGGATTACTTACAGGGACAGCTCATCAAGAACTTGTTTACGTTGGACTTGAAGATCGCCATATTGTAGTCAACTGGAAACCAGGTAAACGTAAGAGAGTTCTAGAGGGGTGCAGTTCTAAGAAAGAAACATTGATCATGGAATCTACGTTTACGTTTTGGCATAGATAAAGAGTGGGGGAAATTGTTAATAGTGATTTCGGCTAGACGAGTGTTTCTCATAAAAGTTTGGCGAGGTTAGACCATAGATTGGAACTAAGACGAGCACTTGCCATGAAAATAACGATAAAGCAGAGACATGCTCGCAATGTCTATTCTGTGAGAAAGAGGTTGGAGGGAAGAGAAAATATACTAAGCTACCAAGTCTATTTTGAATGCTGTACGTCTCGATAGGGATGTTCGACGCGTGAGTGATATTTTGAAACACAGTGAAGTGCGTTGTTGGAAATTAGTTGAATAAATGCTTTTTGTATTCACCTAAAAAAAACTGCTGACTCGTAATTTTATCTCCTGTCTTGTTTATTTCTTCCGATACAAGACAACGTGGAAATTTAACGGCTACGTTACATTTTTACCCGAAATTCATGCGTTAAAAATTATATTATACTGCAGAAGCACCTTGCTTTTAATTAAGTTATTTTTAAAAGTAAATTCCAGACAATGCCGGATGGGTACAGCTAGTCTTCTTATATATAATGGTCACTTTCATTTCCGGGAAACGCCAGGTCTATCTACTAAGAAAACATAAACAAATACAAGCAAAAAAAAAAAGAAAAAAAAAAAGAAATCTGTAATTATTCGTTATTTTTCATAACTCAGTTGCTTGGTGGCCGTTGTGTGTAAGGGGGCGCGCGTGACGTCATCTGTATACCGATGTGTCTCGCCTCCTGGTATTTCAAACAATGTTTCGGTTTGAAGATTGGTTTTGTTGTTGGTGATGTGTTCTTTTACAGGCTGTAAAAATATGGATCCCATATAAGCTGAATAAACACAGTGTGGTTGACTGGCTCCAGGTTGGTTTCGTAGACATTTTGGTTGGCTACAGCAACGAACCGGGAATGTTTCCTGCCTTTGGCATCCGGAAAGTGAATAAGAATGAACAGAAAAGAATTGAAAAAAATAAAAGATACTGATGTCCAAAGAAGAAAAAGATAGGGTAAGAGATAGATAGATAGATAGATAGAGATAGAGATAGATAGATAGATAGATAGAGAGAGAGAGAGAGAGAGAGAGAGCGTGTGAGAGAAAGAAAGAATGTGTGTGTGAGAGAGAGAAAGAGAGGAGTAGGAGAGGGAGGAGAAGGAGCAATGAATGCAAGATGGAAGAAAAAAGAATAACAAGAGAAAAAAAATAGGCGAATGAATGAAAGAGAAAAAAGGACATACTATATGAGAGAGAGGGGAAAGGGTGGCAAGAGACAGAGGGTAGGGGAGAGAACATAAAAAGAAAAAGAGAAAAATGATAGAAAGTAAGAAAGCACAAAGACTGAAAAACGAAAAAGAATGACGTTTTCTCTCTCTCTCTCTCTCTCTCTCTCTCTCTCTCTCTCTCTCTCTCTCTCTCTCTCTCTCTCTCTTTCTCTTTCTTTCAATTGATCTCAAAATTTAAATAGGCACTGATCTAGAACCTGACCCAAGATAACGTCAGCATCTCCCGGCAGTTTACAGTAAGCAGCAGAATAAAAAAAAAGAAGAAACGCAATCAGCTAATCAGCAATTAGCTGTCATCACCGACATTTTCAATTAAATTGATTGATTGCAACATTTAAATCGATTGATTGCAACATTTAAATCGATTGAATGCAACATTAAAATCGATTGATTGCAACATTAAAATTGATTGATTGCAACATTTAAATTGATTGATTGCAACATTTAAATCGATTGATTGAAACATTTAAATCGATTGATTGAAACATTTAAATTGATTGATTGAAACATTTAAATTGATTGATTGCAACATTCAAATCGATTGATTGAAGCATTTAAATCGATTGATTGAAACATTTAAATCGATTGATTGAAACATTTAAATTGATTGATTGCAACATTCAAATCGATTGATTGCAACATTAAAATTGATTGATTGCAACATTTAAATTGATTGATTGAAACATTTAAATTGATTGATTGCAACATTCAAATCGATTGATTGCAACATTAAAATTGATTGATTGCAACATTTAAATTGATTGATTGCAACATTTAAATTGATTGATTGCAACATTTAAATTGATTGATTGCTATATTTTGTTCAAAAAGCGAAGATCAACAGCCTACGAGAAATTATTAAATCCCCCGGAGGAGTAATCTCTGCCAGGAAAAAAGATTCATAGTTAGAAATAAGACATGTAAAATGTGCGAAAGTCCATGTAAGATGACTGAAAGAAATATCATTAGGGAAAAATTTGCATGGAGGTACACAAATACAAAATGCATGTGCCTATGGGCATATATCTTAACCTTAAACATAATCATAACCTAATCCTAAACCGAAAACCATTTTTCTGATTCTTTGTTTTTTTTTTTTTTTTTTTTTTTTACATAGGAGTTATCACTTATCAAGGCCGGAGGCCACTCGAGTATAAGGATTAATGAGTGTACAGTAGTGAACGGGACAATATCGTAGTAATCGTTAGTAGTTGAAATTTGGTAAATTGGATTACTTAAGGAGAACGGCTCATCAAGAATTTGTTTACGTTGGACTTGAAGACGACCATAGTGTAGTCCGCTGGGAAGCAGGCAAACGTAAGAGAGTTCCAGAGGTATGCAGTTCTAAGAAAGAAGCTTTGTTCATGGAATCTACGTTTAGGTTTAGGCACAGATGAAGAGTGGCGAGGGGATTTATTGATAATGGTTTTAGCTAGACGTGTGTTTTTCGTGAAAGTTTGTCGAGGAGAGATCGTAGATGGGAACTCAGACGAGCACATGCCATGAAAATAACGATAAAGCAGAGACGGGCTCGTAACACCTCTCCTATCGGGAAGAGGTTGCCGAGAAGAGAAAAGGGAATCCCCCACTAGGCTACGAAGTTTATTTTGAACTCTCTCAAGGCAGAATACGTATTTTTCTACCAGATCGTGTCCAGGTATGGCAACAGTACTCCATCCTTTGACGTACCTGGCTCTTATATAAATAGAGAATTGCATCAGCATTTTACGTGAAAATGTTGATTATGTAGCAGTATACACGGGACTTAGAATGAGACTCTTGTCTTCAATTCTACAATAGTTTTCGGCTGTAGTTATTTCCAGAAAACAAAAACAAAAAAAACATTCATTTTCATATTTGTGTCCATATTTTCGTCTTAAAAATATCAAACTTATTTTTTCAGAGTATTTACTGCAAAAAATATGAGATAGAGGTTACAAATCGATTTCTTTAAATATGACATTTTAAGCAAAAACAATATTACTTACTTAATTACTATGTCGAAAATAAAAAATAATATATCCAAAAATTACGAAACACTATCTAGTAGAAAGTTTTTCATAGTTAAAAATAATTTTTACGGAAAATTGGGGAAAATTGCATTTTTTGTAGATGTTTTAAAGTAGACGATAAAGATTTCACACACAGGAACATAACTCAGAACGCATATTTTAGATTACATCTTAATGGCGTCAAATTAGTGTACCTTAAATCGATAGATATTTTCTTTCTAAAAACACAATAACAATTGTTCTACTCAATGAATTTTCGTAATTTTTGAATATATGACTATTTTCGACATGATAAGCAAGTAATATTGTTTTTGTTTGAAATGATATATTTAAAAAAAAAATCAATCGATCTCTAACTAAACAATAAAATGAATGAATATAGTTTTCTTGAAAACAATAAAAAAAAAATCGGCGTTTCTTCATTGTCATAGCCAAATTCGAAAATTGAAATATTAAATTCCAAGTGAAACCAATAGTATCTTCTGAGTTATCATGTCACAGTAATGAACATATCCAAAAATTAGGAAAAACGATGAGATAGGAAATTAATTATCAAAGAAAATAGTTTTCGATGAAGTTGGCAATGTTAGCTTGGCCTTCGGTTCAAGATCAAAGTGTAGTATCCGTTCTTCAGATCTACACTTCAATTTCTTGTTCTATGTCAGTGGAGGAGAAATCCTTCACGACTGAGACAATTTTTATTTTTGTTCCTTTTCTCCACATTAAAAAACGACCCTGGTGTCTAACTCTGTCCTGTGGGGAGGCATTGTAAATAGGAACTATAGAGCAGGGGAGGTAATTCAGTTTTGAAAACTGTTGAAAGTTTATGCCAAATTCTAAAATAAAATAAAAACACAAAATAGGTATATACGTTATGTTCATTTTGAATTATTTTTATTTTTATATATAAAAAAATCCAGTGGGGGAAAAATGCAAACTATGAGTTATGCGTTACGTTCATTTTATTGTTTGTTACTTGTCTCGAATTCAATAAATCCCTCTATATTTACATTACAAACTATGAGTTATTTCCCTTGTGTAAACAATGTGACATAAAAAATGGCCGAAATCACTATTTCGTTAAATAATGGAAATACGCGTTTTATATAATATTGCAGAAATATTTAACTAATTCTAACATGACAACCAGGTAGATAACTTTGCTTATTGTTGAAATTGGCAAAAAAGTAATTAGTTATCATTCGGGCTATGACAACAGCATATTCTTTTCCTTGTTTGGATTCTCAAGTATATATCTATTGATATCTTATATGTTTTTTATGTAGAGTGATGTGCTTCTCGGTTGATTAATTCTGTCTAACTGTGTCGGATATATACTCGAGGGTAAAAACAATGAAAAGAATATGCTGTTGTCATAGCCCTAGTAATCATTGCCTTTTTGTTTGTTTTTAATACTCCTCAACGTATATATCCCCGACAAACCCGCTTAGCAACAAAATCACACATCTTCACTGTTGAGGTCCCTAAATGCCAGAAAGCTTTCTATTCTAATAGTAGACTGTGGAATTCCTTTCCATGTTAACTGCTTCCCTGACTATACTGATATGCAGAAGTTTAAATGTAATGTAAACCAACATCTTGTTAATCTTTCTAATGCATGGTCCCAATTAGTAGCCCCTTCGTCTAAGTAGCGATATGCCTTGTTTGGTGGTGAAGTGAGTAATATATATATATATATATATATATATATATATATATATATATATATATATATATATATATATATATATATATAGTAATTTATAAAGTATATATGGCGATTAAGCTACACTGAATATTCCACGTTTCATCCACTCTAGGATTCTTCAGGCTTATGCGCAAATTTTGTGGTTGTCTGTTGTTTTTATATACGCACCTTTTATTGAAATTTTAGTTAGCCAATCAGCTTTCTAGTATGCGCAGCGCCCTTCCTATCAGCCAATGGACTTACACTTATAAGACAAAGGCCCATTTGATCTCTGGTTGACCTGATTCTTTGTGTGTGTTCTATTTAGTCTGGATATCTAGTGTCTTGACCTGTTTTAAATCTAGGTTAGTTTTTTATGTTAGTTTTATATATATACACGCGGGGAGGGGGTACCCGGCGTTGCCCGAATGTTTGGAGGGGTGGGGATATTAATGAAAACCTAAGAATAAACGAAGTAAGAAAGAAAACAGAAAGCGGGGCGTACCTGGGCGGTGGGGGGGGGTAATCAAAACATCGAAAAAAAACACAAAAAAACTAACGTAAGGCAAACGAACGATGTTAAATGTATAAATCGAAAAAAAACAAAAAAGAAACAGAAACACGAATGTTAAAACTAAAAACCGAAACACCAAAAACAAAAAAAAAATACACGTGAAAAATGGCTTAAATAAGCCTGTTTCGATATTAAAATTTAAAAAATCGGTGGGTACCCGGGTGTTTTTTTGAGTGTGTCGGGGGTGGGGGTGTTAATGAAAACCTAATAATAAGCGAAGTAAAAAAAGAAAACAGAAAGCGGGGGGTACCCGGGCGATGGAGGGGGGGGGGGTAATAAAAACATCGAAAAAAACACAAAAAAAACTAACGTACGGTTAACGAACGATGTTAAATGTAAAAATCGAAAAAACAAAAAAGAAAACAGAAAAACGAACGTTCAAAATAAAAACCAAAAAGCCAAAAAAAATACACGTGAAAAATGGCTTAAATAAGCCTGTTCCGATATTAAAATTTAAAAAATCGGTGGGTACCCGGGTGTTTTTTTTTGTGTGTGGTCGGGAGTGGGGGTGTTAATGAAAACCTAAGAATTGGCGAAGTAAAAAAAAAACAACAAAAAAAAAACCCAGAAAAACGAACGTTACGTGAAAAATGGCTTAAATAACACTGGTTCATAATTTAAATTTAAAAAATCGAAAAAAAAAAACATCTCACACCACGATTCAAACCCAAAACGTTTAGATAATGAACCAACGCTCTAACCAACTGAGCTAACACGACGTACATGAAATTCTCTCAGCTATTTAAACTAAATTACGTCATGACGTCATTTGACGCATGCGTAGAACCGATCGTCGTCATGAAAGGGCGGTTTTTGTTGCCCCCCCCCCTGTAGAAAATTGTCGATTTCAGGTTGAGAAAATTAACGTTTTTGGCCAATTTTTCGATATTTTTCGGGCGAAGGATGGAGCTTCAATATGATACCAAGTTTGTTAATTTTTGTCGAAAGTTTTAGCGGACACACAAACACACATACATACATACATACATACATACATACATACATACAAATATACGTACATACATACACACACATTTTCGCTTATATATATATATATATATATATATATATATATATATATACATGTATGATAGTTTTTTTATATGCATGTTTATTTATTTTATTTATTTATTTGTTTATTTTCTATTGTTTTTGTTAGTTTTAAAGCTATTTTGTATCGCTACTCTAGAGTAAATTTTATCATATGAACACAGTTGTTCGCTATTTCTCTCCTACAGTTTAACAGATGTTGGGGTTCTTTAAAGTACAGGATAGCAAATTTTTCATGAAGGCATAATCTACATGGGTCGTCTAGGTCTCTAGAGGTGATTGCTTGTCTTACTATTTTCCATTCGACTACCGGCGAACGGCCGCTTTCCTTGAGTTCCCAGTATTTATTTGCTAGCGTTGTTTCGTACGGTGTTTTTTTATTGTTGAATGTACTTTTGTGGTCATAATATCGAGTTTGGAAATCTAAGGAAGTCATACCTACGTAATATTTCTTGTTATTCGTGGTTTCTTTCGTAAATATTGTGGCCGTGTAAACTATGCTTTTGGTTAGACATTTATTTTGAAGTGGGCAAAGTGTGCGGTATCTACAGTTGCATTTATCTTGTTCGTTATTAGTATTTTTATTTCTAGTATGGTTGTTGTTGTCCGGGGTTGGGTTATTATTATTATTATTATTATTATTATTATTATTATTATTATTATTATTATTATTATTATTATTATTATTATTATAATTATTATTATTATTATTATTATTTCTGCTAGTTATATATGTGTCTTTTGTGTTAGTTTTATTTTTGTCATGGTGTCTACTTTTTTATTTTTTATTTTGTTGTTGTTTACATTGTTTTTATTTAATATTTTGTTATTATGTGATTTAATTATTATCTTTAAATTTTCGAAGCAGCTGTAGTATAACTTTAAGGTATTTTTATTGAAAGTTTTGTGTAAGGAGTTGGTTGAAGGAAAGTGCTTTTCAATAAGATCTAGAAATTTCTTGCCAAGTTTTGTTTTTAACATACGTAAGTGAAATTCATTCGGTTTTCTTTTTTCAAAACAACACAATGCCAACCATCGCTGGTATTATATATATATATATATATATATATATATATATATATATATATATATATATATATATATATATATATATATATATACATACATATATATATATATATATACATACATATATATATATATATATATACATACATATATATATATATATATATATATATATATACATACATATATATATATATATATATATATATATATATATATATATATATATATATATTATTAGGTGATTAGTTTTGCGCTACGAAACAGATACTGTAACGAATTGTATAAGTCATCTGAATTAAAGGAATAAATTATAAGATGGTCAACATCACGAATATTGGAATATAACTTTTTGTCATTTATTTTCTATATTGCCCTGTAATTACATTGAGCTTCTTAAATAAGGATTGGTATATATTATAAGAAAATATATTTCTACAGAAATATATGTATGTGTTATTTGTAAATCCTGTACCACAAATAAACTTATATATATATGTGTGTGTGTGTGTGTGTGTGTGTGTGTGTGTGTGTGTGTGTGTGTGTGTGTGTGTGTGTGTGTGTACTTCAGAATAATGAAATTAAAATATATATATACTGGTATGCAAATCCAGTGATATTTCGTCTTACAAAATATTATTAGATGAAGTATTGCTCAATATACAAGATAGAACAAATGAATCAAAATGTATGTATTAAATTTCATTATTTGAATAAATCTATTTCCTTAAGCTATAAGTTTTCAATGCTTATATATCTCCTCAAACAAAAAAAAATTCTATATTTGTAGATTAACTTTTTCTAATCATGGAATTTAAATACGTAAATTTATATATATATATATATATATATATATATATAACTCAAATGACCTTGTAACGGGTGTTGTAACCCAACATCCGGTTTACTACTCCCGGTTGCACATGCGTACATAAACAAATAATTAACGCGATAATAAAACGTATTGTTTTACAGTGTACGTTTTCAGCGTCCCAATTGTTTTTTTTTTCGCGTTTAAATTATCCAAATAAACAATTGTTAATACTTTCTGCATTTTTTTAGATCGTTCATTTCCGTATTACGTTTAAGTTATTTTAACGCAATTTTCTTACAAATAATCTAATTTAACCAGTTGACAACCATAAGAGCATTTTGCAACGGCGATTTACCCACCGCCTTCTTTTTTTTAATTCATTCTCCATATTTTAATACACCTTTCTTTTAAAAAACATTCATACATTTTCTTCTACACTACCAATATGAATAAATAACTCGAAAATATGTTGGGTTTTTTTTTTTAATTTGCGTTACAAATAAATAATCAACGCGACAATAAAACATTGTTTTAATGTGTACGTTTTCAGCGTCCTAATTTTTTTTTTGTTTTTTTTTCGCGTTTAAATTAAAAGATATATTTGAATTAAACTTTA